>NC_142169.1:10107500-10342500 GCF_029865625.1 Vigna umbellata | reverse complement strand
GTCAAATTATAGCGTAGAATAGACTATGTTTTTTTTATTTTATAGTTCCTTATTTGAGGACCTATAATAGGAAAACCGATTTACTCGTCTTAACAAAAAATATATATAAATGAATATAAATCATATTTTAAAATGTAATTGACTTAATAAGATAGTTTTTTAAGATAAAAATGTTTTCATTGTCGTGTCTATCTTACAGAAGTATAAGCGGTTCTATCTGTAAAATTCTTGGGAAGACCATGCAATTCATTCTCTCTCTCAATTTTTCATTTCAGTTCTTATATATATAATTCAAATCTTACTATGCAATAGTTTAGTAAGTATATAATAGATGTGCTTTAAAATTCTGATTTTTCAAATTTAAGTTTATATAGGTGTATTTGTTAATTTATTTTTTTTAACGTCAGCATTTGTACTCAATTAGTTAGATAAGTTAAAAAACTAATTTTGAGAACGTCCTAAAATTTGAGAGATTTTTTTTTTCAAATATAGCATGTTATTATTGAAAAATTATTAACTGTTTTAATAAGATATTAGTCAAACTAATATAAGGGACTCGAAAAGAAAACTTTTGTGTCTAAATTAAATAGTGTGATAAGAATGATGTTAAGTCGAAAAAAAGGTTGAAAAATGTACTTGTGTAGAAGCTACATTACAAGAATTATTGTAGTTACCAATGGATTATTATTGACGGTTGATGATATGTCGATAAAATACATTTATCGATAGATTTACCGACAACCTGTAGAATGGGAAACTATCGACCTGTTTATGGTCGTCGGTAATGGACTTGGTTGTTTACCGGCGGATATATATACCGGTAATATCATCGATAAACGTCGATAATCATTATTGACGAGGGATGACCGTCAGTAAGTTCTTTGACTTTATGAAATCAAAACTAGGTTTCCCTCTCCCCCATTTTTGTTTTCCACCAAAAACCCTTCCCTCAACCTCCCCAAGCTCCCCCAACCCCTAATCCGAAACCCCCAAGTGGTGGTGCGATAGTAGACGTTGGTGGCTGGTGGCAGTGTAGTGGCGGGACGGTGGGGTGGCAGTGGCGCGACCCTGCTCGAAATTTGCACGACGGTGCTAGCGCGAGCGTGACAGTGGTGGTGCGATGGTGGCGTGAGGGTGCCTCGAGGGTGGCCATTGCGTCACGGTGGCTGGTAGTGTTGGAGGAATTGTGGTTGCTGGTTGACGGTGGTTGTTGCGTCATGGTGGAGGTCTGGCGGAGGTAAGTATGTGTTGAATGGATATTATTGCCTATTTGTTTTGGTTCTGAAATTGATTTAATGGATTGCCAATGACGTTTGCTGCCAATTTCAAATTGGTTTGTAATAGATATGTTATTACAATAGTCCTTGTTGTCAAATTGGAATTGTTTGAATGGATTTCCTTGGCTTAAATGTGTTTTAGTAGTAGTTGTTATAGGTTTGGTTTTCATATCTTTCTACATTCTAGATTAGCCATTGTAATTGAAATCTAAACGCATTTCTGATGACTTTTTTTGTTGTCGAGGGATTATTGTTGTCTAAGGTCCATGCTTGCTACATCTTCGTCGAGGGAGAGTTTTTAGTTGCCTCACGGACCATTGAGGTAAGTTTAAAGTCCTTCTTTATTTGTATTTAACTCCTCAAGGTCTAAGTTTCTATTTAACTGTTGCACCTGACCTTTTAGATATTAGGGTAGTAGATAGAAATTGATCAATATCTATTCATAGATATTAGGCTAGTAGATAGAAATGGAGCTTCACATTTTAGTAGAGTGATCCGATGATCGCAAGCGAGCGACCCGACGCGCTGCACATTTTAGTGTAACTTCACAACTATCATTAGATGCTTTACAAGCATCATTATATTATGTATTTGACTGACCTGTTATGTTTGCAACCATCACTTGACTTAGAAGAATCTTCTTGTGTGACTTAGAAGAATCTTTTTGTGTGATAGTCTCATTTGAATTTACATCCCAATCATTAGATGTAGAATCATTTAGTACTTCAGGATTGTCTTCGAAGACAACCTCAAAACCAGAGTTGTGTGGTGGGAACATTTCCAAATCCAAATTTTCTTCTTCTAGCAAATCATCAATATGTTCACCCAAACAAGCATCAATTTCTTCTTTCCCATCAGTACGACCTCTAACCATGTGAAGAAAATTGTAAACATCCATCCCTTTAATCTCACTTGATCTTATCTACAATTATACATAGACTACAACTATAACAAACTACTCTAAGGGAATTGAGTGAGTGTAATGGGGGAGTCCAAATTGACTGAGTGTAGTGGGGAGTCTAATGATCTAGTTAAGGTTATCGAAATTGATATTAAACGAAACAACTAACAATATGACATAGAAAATATATGAAAAATTAGATTTGAATTCTATACAAAATATGTATTTCAATATATGCTTGATTGTTTAATTGTTTCTATATGTATTGACCATGATTTTATGTAGGTCTGATGATTATATGAAAGTGGGATAGACAAAGTACAAATTGCATTGAACTCTATCTAACACTTATCGATGGTTATACCGACGGATATAGGTCGTCGGTAATTATCGACGACAATTATCATTTGGTAATTATCGATGGATATATTCTCTTGTAATTACCGATGGCCTATATCTATCAGTAATGGTTACAGACAGCGAAATTAGTGACATATATTTGATTGTTGGTAAACTGCTGGAAATAGTCCATTATCGACGGATATTGGTTATTATCAAGAGATTTTGTCTGTCGGTATTTTGCATTTTTTTTGTAGTGGTATTTTGAAATTTTTTTGTAATAATTCCTGCTAAACTTTGAGGTGTGTTTTGATGTAATATATGAAAGTAGTTACTTATATCTCTTGTAAGTTGAAGTTTGTTAAACTAATTACCTAATTCATGACTTAAAGTTGGTAATAATTGTCTTTGTAGTTAAAATATGATGATATGATCTTTATAACACCTACTTTTTAATGTATTTGGTGAACATACAAGATTAAGATATTTTTTTATCAAAGAGATATTAACATGTGACAGAGAAAAAGATGAACTTCTTAAAAGATTGACAATTTGTGTTCATGAAATGTTTTGGGAAAGTAAGTGTTGTTACATATATCTTGAGTAGAAAGATTTAAAATTTTGGGTTGATGGTTAAAGAGTTAGAGTTGCTAATGAATTTAACAATATGAATTTGAAGATTTTAGTATCTTTTTTATTACATTGGTGATAAAATGTTTGTTATAACTATTGGGCTGCATGATAGGATAAAGGAGAAGTAGTTAATAAATTTCAACTTGAAATAGATCTTGAACCTGTTAGGTGTTTATTAACTAAATATTTATCTTTTGAATCATATGATATTAAAGTTTACAAACAATGAGTGTACAATAAGACAGTAAGGTGAAGAAGATGATGCTATTAAAGAGTTATAAAATTAAACTAAGATGTATCAAGATCTAAAAAAAAGCTTTATTGGTGGTGTGGTATCAAAAGGTATATAATCAAGTATCAAGATACTTGCTTAACTCTTCAAAAGGTTTAAGATCAAGCATCAACATGGATGAATGTTGAGTCAAGTGGACATCCTTACAGGAATGTAGGACGATATCTCAATAGATTTTGTCACCCAATTTTCATTTATATAACAAGGAAGCATGACACAACTTGGGTATAGTAAACTCGGTGAAAAAGATAGCACATTTCGTACCTATCAATTTTGTAATGTCTTTTTCAAAGTTGATAGATTTATACAGGTGAAAATTTCAAATTACATAAGATAACTTGCAACATAATATTGGACAAAGATATCTACTTCACTTATCATATGTTTAAGGAAACTTTGAGAACTATACTCAACTTAGTTCAACTAACCACTTGTAAATTGTTGTTGAACAATCATAAACAAGGATCTAATCACTACATTTTTTTTATAACTTGTGTTTTAAATCACCTAGAGAGTTGGGATGAGAATTTTTTGTTAGTAGAATTCACTTATGAACACAATTATCAACAACTATTATTATGATTCTTTATAAAACTTTGCATGACAAGAAATGCATTGCACCTTTATGTTGGTTAGAAGATTATAAGAGTTTAGTTACACACCTTGACTTATTGTAACAAGCTTTAACGAGAATGTAGAAATTACTTAAGAGAGACTCTTGAATAAACCAAAATCTTATGCAAATTAGAGAAAAAGACCTTTGTAGTTCTTTATTAGAAAACATTTTTTTTCATAAGAGTTAGACCTTTCATTGGTATAGGAAGGATTATCAAATCAAGAAAGTTAACTCAACAATTACAAAACCTTATGAATTCTTAAAAGGATATGGTTTTGCATATGATCTTGGTTTATCTCTTCCCATGGTAAATATCTACAATATCTTCCATGTGTTACAACTTATAAAGTATGTACCTGATCTAAACATATTTTAGAGTTCAATACATTACAAGTAAAGGATATTATGTTTTTGAAGTTACATTGGTAACATTGTAAATTCATAAGTGAAAGAATTGTGTGGTAGGAATATCAGTAAGACTAAGGCGCTTTGGGATCTCGCATCTAATGACTTTATATCTGAGATACAAGAAAATGTGTGTGAATCATATCCTTATTTTCTTTTTTGGTAAGAGAACTTTTAAGGTCAACAAGTTTTTTTAGTTGTGGATAATTCAAATTATTGGACCATATTCACTCCTTTCATTCTTTTTTTTTTCTAAATTTTTAAATTTATGCATGTGTGAATTTTGGATTTTAATGACAACTTTGTAGTTGATTTTGAAATGTTGAATGACTATGGTTGGTTTGAGTAAAACTTTGTGCAAATTGGGAGAGAAAGTCGCTTGTTATTAGATTTTGAAATTTAGTAGAGTGCTCTAGTTTGATATTGTTTGCTTGAGATGTGTTTTGATTTGAGGATATAATCTCGTTGAATGTTATAACGAGCATTGAGTGACCTCTTTTGAGTTGAAATCCTATTAAAGATGATTTGTAATTGGGTATTTTGAACTTGTTAAGAATGTTTAAATTAATAAAATATAATAGTGGTGGATTTTGGTAGTGTTTGGAGTTATTGTATATGTTTTTACTTAAACACAATATTCTTGTTTAGGAAAAATGAGATAAAGATCTTGGTTTGTCTTTGTTGTTTTCTCACTCAAACAACAAATTAATGCTTAAACAGTAATGTTCTCACGTAAGTAAGTTGTTCTTGCTTAAAACTACAAATAAAAAATAAAATTGCTTTCTTCTATAGATGGATCTAGACCTAAAAAATTTTTTTAATCTTAATTAATTGTTTAGTTCAACTATTCAAGGCATGATGTGATGTTCTAAATATGAAATATATTATACTAATTGAATGTTATTAGAATGATTATGAATGCAAATACACTTTAACATATATATCCTAACTTCATTGAGTGTCTAAATCATGGTGATTAAAATCTTACGTGATATGAAACTAAGGAAAAATTATTATATATTTGGAACACAAATATATGCCTAATATTAGATGTTTTAAACTTATCTTGTCTTATGAAGTCAATGATTACATAATTGAGGAACTTAGAATGAGTCGTATGTTAATTTCTAATTGAATTTATTGAATACAAATCTTTTGAAAAAAATTGTAATAGATATTTTTTTTATTAAAATCTTTTTGTTATATAGATTTATTGAAAATTTTGAATTGTTTATACTTATGACATAAATTGCAAAGCCACCCACTTCATCACTATGGCAGATTATAGGTTTAGTTAAACTTTATTCAATACATCCAATTAAGGTTGAGCTAAATCATTGTATTACACTAAGTTTTACTTAACAGACTTAAATATTATAAATTCACCAGTTTCAAAAATAATAAATTCAAAAAAAAAACATTTTATATGATAATTGTATATCCCTATTATATAGTCTTAACATTATAAATGAAATATCACACATCCAATAAATAAGACCAGTCAACAAAACTTAAGGTATATAAAATTTCCATTCTGATAATTATAAGTAAAGTTTTATATATACATAGTTTTAACTAAAACAAATACTAAATATATTAGTCAAACTAAACATTTGTTCCTTCATTGCTGCCGAAAACCTGCTACAAGGAAATCTCTTCTCTCTTTCTTCACACTCATTAGGTGATCATTTCAAAACATACATCAAACACAACACAAGAGGGGTAAGCTAATATTATAAAAGAACTTCATTCAAGCAATTATAAAACATCATAGAAAATAACTCATTTCTAAATCAAATCAAATCTTAACATACATATGATTTTTAGACTCGACCAATCTAGATATATGTATTGATGTCAGACTATGACAAGTTTTTGTACTTATAATGATGGAAAAGTGTTAAGACCTTAGCAAGTGTAACAAATCATATCAAGTAATAAACCAGTAAAACTGAATATCGTATCCTAAGAGACTCGTGTGACACTAAACAATTGTATAATGACTTAACTAATTAAGACTATAAAATGAATCCATTGAATCAAATTTAAATGCAATGAAATTAAACATGATACTTTAAATGTAAATTGATCTTTAATAGCTAAAACAAGAGTGAATGAATGCAATTAATATGATATGAGATGATGATGTTGGGGTTAGATTTCACCTACTTCACTATCATGCATCTTAGAACTCATCTTCTTCATTAAAATGCTAATACCAACTTACTAGATTACTTAAAACTCAATTCCTTGGTGTAGAAACCCTAGACTTGCTTATTAAACAACAATTTCTTGAAAAACCCTAATAATCAATTCTGTAGTAAGAAAAGAAGTTTATGACAACTAAAGGTCCTATCTCTATTTCTAGATAATATTTTCTTTAGGTAGATTACTCCAAGTCACGGTTCATAAGCTATTTTCCAATAACCAATAAATCCAAACATCGAGTTAGGAATGGCCAAAAACATAATAAGCATTAAGAACAAGAGAAAATCATTGACATTCAATGAAGAAGCTTAAAATATTCAAAACATGTTGAAATACATGAAGTTCAGAGGTTACATCTTTCCCTACCAACAAATGAATTTAGCTCTCCATTGTCATGGAGAACCTTAGCTTACAATGGAAGAATGTGGAAGAGATGGAAACCCAAGGAAAAGAAAGGGAGAGCTCCCACACACCCAATCTTACTCCAAGAGGTCGAAATTAGGGTTTAAATAGGTCAAGAGTGTCACATCAGCAAGTGTCACGCTCAACGCCCACATCCTTAGAGGTGGCACCCAAGCGTAGCTGCATGGTGAGTGGTGCTCAGTGCCCCTTCAGTGGGCGCCTGATAGGCTGTCGTTGAATCTATCAAATTAATACTACTTTTCAAGGCAACTTCAGTATTGCCAAGTAGTATTCAATAAAGTAGATAGGGTTAAAGTAACCCTGAGTCGTCTCCCAACGAACACGGAATTGCTTTCGAATATCTGATTCTTATGAATGCAATGCTTATGAATAAAAGTAATGGTTTAAGAATGTTTAAAGAACAAATAAGAAACTTAAAAACAGTTACGATGAAATAGGCTAATTCCACTGCTTTTCCAAGATAGATTCATCATCGGTTATTCACGGATAATTGTTCAATTGATTATTGTTTAAGTTTCAAATTAATTAAAGTACATTCTTAATTAATTTGAGGGCGATCATGCATTTAACCAAAGTAAATTCTCAATCAAATGCAAAACCTTTCTAGATTATTCACAATAAATTCAACCAAAGTACATTCTCAATCAAATTTTATTGTGTTTAATCATGTCTATTCTTAAATCTCCTAACCAAATTAAAAGCTAATCAATCAAAGTAAATTCTCAATTGATTATAGTTGAAATTATTACTAATCAACCAAAGTACATTCTCAATTGATAGTAAAAACCATTTAATCATATGAAAGTTCCTAAATTAAATCAAAGTAAATTCTCAATTAAACCTAGAAGCCCTAGAACTCATATAATCAATATGCATGTAGATTCAAACACATTATGATGCAAAAATCTTTGCTTTTAACAAGATAGAGAAATGAAAGACATAGAAAGAACAACTTAAATCAATAACCAAAGTAAACAATTGCATTAAATGAACGTAACCTCAGAATCCGTCATGAAATTACAGCAGAATAGCCCTAGATGCTTAGCTCTCCATGAATGGAGTTGAATACAAGATGAAAGAAAAGTGAGAGGAGTATGAGAGAATGAATATATGAAGTGAAGTCCCCCTTTCTGCCTCCCTTGGGTCTCTTTATATAGGCTTGATTGAGCTTGGACTCTGAATAGTTTGTTGATAAGATATTTTCTGTTGATATATTATATCTTTCAAATATTCATTAGATTAAATCAGTTTTAAAGAATATTTGATAGATACTAAATTATCTTATATCCTATATCTTCCAAATAACTAAAAGATTTAGATAATGATAAAATTATTTGGAAGATATTTTTTGTTGATATTCCCAAATTAAATTCAACAACTGAATTTTATCTTTTAGATTTTCTGACTTTCCAAAATTGCACAAATACCCTGAAATTTCCTCTATCTGCACTTTAACCCCTTTTGAATTTTCCAAATAAAATCTGATTTTGGGCCTTGAATTACCATTTGGACCAATAAAACTTATATTCTCAACTGCACAAATAAACATTAGAATATCCAAGAATAATTTATGCACTAAAAATCACTTTTTACGTCTCTTTATTTCCCAAACCCAACAATTCCAATCATCACAAATTCACTTAAAACCAACCATTTAAGCACAATTATCCCATCAAAAATTTCAATTTTAAAGCATAAATGTGGGCATAAATATGCACTCATCAGCACCCAAGCCTCCTTGCGCGACAAATGCCCCTCAGCGCCCCTTGAATAGGTGCACAGGTGTGGTTGCGTAGCCCTTGGCCCTTAGTGCTATAGAAAAGGGCGCCCAGGCGTGCCTGCGCCTTCTTCAGCCTTCTAGTTTGGTGCTTTTTTTGTTCTTCCTGTGTTCCAACTCCTTGATAATTTGATTTTCTTCCAAAACATACCAATAACCTACAAAATTGAGGGAATTAGTGATGAAAATCATTAAATATAACCTCAACTGACTTATTCACAAAATTCAGATAAAAGCGAGAATTTAAGCAAGCTTCAAGCTCAAAGAGAGTTGATTTGGTATCCAAAATGCACCATAGATAATGGTGAGACTTACCGTTATCAAAAAGTTGGCCCATCCCAAGCTACCACAAAAGGCTAGTTTGTCTACCACCTATGGACAAAGAACACCAGCTTATAGACTAAGATCACTTGCTACTCCTCACCACATAATCCCCTTCTTTATCTGATATGGAGTGATTATTGGAGTCTCAAGATAACTTCCAAGGTTGAGTCCCAAAAACCAACCCTAAGCTCTACGTATTCACTAACCTCAAAATAATATAATTCTTCCCCACTGAATTATATCCAAAACAGTAGCCTCACATGATCCAACAAATACAACCAAGAAGCATATTATCATACAAATACAAAACTTTCATCAATAGATTATCTAATAACCAAAACGAGTACGTATCATAAATGACTCTTCAAATTAAACATAATTTCGTTACACACCAACCATGAACTGGAACTTAGAGTTTCTACACTAAATTTGAAGATAACGTTAGCTTCCATACCTAGTTAGAAAGCTACAATGACTATATGGAGCACACTACCCCTGCCTCAGCTCAGAGAACTCTAAAAGTACCTACATACCATAGAATCATGATCAAGGTATGTCCTTAGAACCATTGATCGATAAAGAACTAGAAAAAGAGATGGACTGACACACGCATCAACCTATTTACATGTGACTTAAACTAAAAAATCAAAGAAAAAGGAATAGAGGCTAACTTACTCTATAGAGAAAATTGATCCGTTGATGTTGTAGACCTCACTATCATGATCGTCTAAGCACATCTTAATCGTCAGATAGATGTCTTAAGAGTTAGAATTCTTAGAGAAAATGGAGAGATAACTCAGAGATGAGTTTTAGAGAGATAACAAATGTTTTAAATATTGAAACGTATTTATGAAATTTTATTTATATTATTGAATTATTTTAACATTAAATTATTTGGTCTAATTATTTTAAAACGCCTATTAACTTTAACACTCCAATTTTTAGGTTTTCCCAATAATATTTATAATTTGTGAAGAAACATTAATCAAATGTTTATGAAGGTATTTCTTTCTTAATTAATAAATATTATTCTTTTAAATCTTTTGATGAGATGACTCAACCCAATTTTAATGTTAAATTACCAAATGAAGAAAAAAGAGAAGATAAACTTTAATTGTTATAACTCAACCTAAATAAATTTAATTCGATGGAGTTAAAAAAAGATTAAATTAAATCGAAACCAATTTTGATTAGTTACGCTTTCATTGCTGTCTTTATTTTTAATAATAATTATTATTAGATACTAAATAAATAAACGGTCGTTGTTATATATATAAAAGGTTATACGTATAATTGTACATTAAAACAAGTTTTAAATATAATAGATCAATTTTGGATAAAATTGACACCACGAACTACTATATATGTTAGATGTAGATGTAAGTTGAGATAGGAAATCTATATATTTTGCACTGATAGGAAATCCTTATAGAACTGGCAGTTTCACTGATTTCCTATCCCAATCAATCTCATTCATTTGAATCTGCTTTCTTGTCTTTATTGCACTTTACTAATCCATCAAGAGATTAAAAAAATTCCCCTCACATCAAAACATATACAAGTTTTTTACTCTGGAATCTTGTCTTTATTTTCTAAATATTAAAAATTGTAATTTATGATTATTTAATAATTTTTCCTATAAAAAATAATAATATCAAAACCATTTTTACAAACTTATCCAAATAAAAAAAATATCACTACAAGTAATGACAACAATAGTTAATTATACATTATTAAAGTAATATAATTTCCGTATTGGTTTTAATGTCCGTTTGAATGAATGTTTGTAAACTTCAAATTTATTTTTTGGTTTGGTCAAGAAACTGTTACGGTAACGGCATCCGTGGTAGAACATGGTTCACGATTCATGAATTTGGTAGGATTCATTATTTGGGGTCAACATTTTGAGAGGATTGAACCAGGGCATGCATGTGGGTGGTGTTACAGAACTGACCCACTAACATGCTGCCACGTACTCATCTACTATGGTGGGACCCATTAGGTGTCGAGGCACTTCACAGTGAACACCTGGCTACAGAGGATCATGCCTTTTGCATGTTACTCACGTGACTTTCTCCACCTCATATTTCCTTGCCCCCACTCCCTCTCGAGGCGCGTGCTCCACACACCAACCTCTTCCTTTATGCCGGTAAATTCCATTTGATAAATCGTAATTGAATATCGGTCCGAAAGAGAAGTTTAATAATTTGAGAGACATCATAAATGAAAAAAAAAATATATTAAAAATGTAAAACGAAGGCGTGAGTGGTGGTGGTGAGTGGGATCCAGGTGGAGACTGAGTTGTTATTTTAAGAAACCAAATTGAAATGAAATGACACATCTTCCCTCTCTGCATGTGTGTGTACATGAATCATGTCTTTGCTTTGTTTTGCTTTACACTTAAATTAATAATAATAATAATAATATAATAATAATAAATAATAATAATAATAATAATAATATTTTCCAATTCACATTTGATTGAGTGATGGTTAAGCCTGCTGAAATTATTCCTTGTTTCCCCACTTGTGTCCCCTATTTTTTCAACACACACACATTTCTCTATTGCTTTTTCCACCTATGGCTGTGGGCTTTTCCGTCAAAAAACACAAAAAGTACTCTCAGTCTCCTTCTTCACCTTGCTTAACCAACCTTTTCATTGCAACAATATCTTCTTTTCTTTTCTTTATTCCCTCATTGCGTCAATGTCTGTAGGACCCTTGCCGTTAATCACAGATTGCGCCAACACTAATCGCTATATCAAATATTCTTCCAATATTTTATTTTAAAACCTTCATAAAGTATAGTTTAATCAAACTCCAAATTTTATCCATACACATATGAATATCCTTCTCGCGCCCACCACTACCTTGTGACATGGTATCATGCAGTTTCGTGCTGTTTCGCTCTACCCGCACGTTGCCACGTGTCATATACTGCAGGTTGCATATATAAGCAAAGTATAGTGTGTAAGTCTTACTCAAACTCTCTCATGCTTAACAACTTGCCTTATCATTTAATCTCCTTTTTATTTTTAAATATAGAAATATAAATTGCTTTACTGATTGATGGAAAATAGCTTTAAAATAAAAACTGGAAAGTTCAAAAAAAAAAAAAATGAATGCATGCAGTGGATCGAGATGATGGTGGAAGAGTTCAAATCCTTTAAGCAAATACTCAAAAGTCCCATCACAATATTTGATACAAGAAAAATATATCCTACCTTTAATGCCTGTATGGATTTTGACAGATTGATCTCTTATTCATCTAATGATGACTTTCAAGTATCCCTCGATATTTTTCATAATATTTTCTATATTTTACAATCATTATATTTTCATTCAAAATAAATCATTATTAGAATATCTAAAAGACGGATAAGAGAGTAGTAATTATGTTAAATAACTTAATTCTATGAAATAATCAGTCTAAGGACTTGCCTAAACAAGATTTTTTATAATCTTTCATGGTTTTAAGAAATTAAGTCAAGTATATACTAGAAATTTGTTTTGTTAATATATATACATACTAAATCCTAAACTTTAAACACGAAAAAATGTTAAAGTTTTATATGAATTAAAAGTAAGGTAAATTAATAAATTTAAGAAATACTGGTTGTTATGTTTTCTTGTGAGCAACGAATATTGGTGAAACATTAGATCAAATAGTTAGTTCAAATTTTTTTTAATATGATTATTTGTTATTACAAATGGTGATGTTGCTTTTTCATAAAGAGTGTACGAGTAGTGGGGGACGAAGCTGCAACTTGCAACTGTGCAAGTACACTCAAGAGGATAATTATCTGAAAAAATTTAAATAACAAAAACAGAAAAACTATTAAACAATGAAAATAGTACACTGCATATGCCCTATAATGCTCGAGTCAAAACCTCGTACATCGCAAACTAAATAAAAATATACGTTTACAAAATTTCATTCTTAATTCTATTTATTTTAGGAGATTAAAATAATCTCTTTAGTGGTAGGAATGGTTTATATTACTTATACCTATCATATTCTAATCAATCTAGTATTAACAAGCTTTCTTTGATCTGATGACACTACTGAAAAAACGAGGAAAGAAAAATAAAAGAAATTGGATAAATAAGAACGAAATGAGAAAACTTAGTGGAAAATGATTATTAATATATAGTGTGAAAAATGTATTAGCTAGTTTAGTTATTATAATTGAATTGGAATGTTTGAATTGTTGTGGGTTTGATAATGCATCCCACGATAAGGTTAGTGTAAGTATAATTGTTGTGCATATGGAGAAGGTGTGGTGGGGGGGCATAATGTAACTAGAAATTATTCTCTCCAATGATTAGGGCGTGAAGAGCAAGTTTTTGCCACTAATTCTAACATAACTTTAAACTAATTAATATTGGCACCATGTTCATTACCATGTGATCTCTTTTACTTATAGGGATTGGAATCAAATCATCAACAAATCAACTCCTGAAAGCATGCAAACCATCCCAATCCTTATCTCTTTTCTTTTTCTCTTATTACAAAACAAACTATATAAAGGATATACAAATTCCTTAATTGGTACATGAATAACATTTTTACTTGTAAGTTTGCTTGAGGTACTAAAACTATTAGGAACCTAAGATAAATTTAAGTTTTATAATAGATAAAAATCAAAAAGTTTAATATTTTATAAGAAAATAAAAATCTATAAATTTAACATCTTAGAATTTTTGGTTAAAAATGACGTTAATTTTTTTATATAAACTAAACACATGTTTTATTGATATTGTTTTTCTTTAATAAATCATTAGATAAGTTTGATATATGATTTATTACTTTTTTTTTCAGTGTTTATTGTCATATTTAACAAAAAGTAGCAGTAATTAAATTGATATATTTCTCAATAAAAATAAGAAAAGAAATACACACATATCTCTTCCATGTTTCTTACTTCAATGTATTTGTAGTAACGTAGTCCTCTTCTTGTGTTCAATATAAAAAACTAAGAATTAATTATATTTTAAGTTCTGAAACATTTTTTAAATTTTATTTTTAGTATTGTAAAATTAGGCATGGTTATCCAACCTGACATGTGACCTATATAAGCCTAGGTCAATCAATATATAGCTTTTCAGGAAGATCACAGCTAAACTTCGATATCATTCAAAAGGTCTTTGGAATCTTTTACAACATTTTAATTATTTGGAAAAAGTTTTTTAACAAATTTTTTTATAATTTATTTACAACAGTTTACGATGAGTAGTGTGTTTCAAATATACTAAAACAGTATCACATGTTTTGTTGTCAAAAAAATTATCAAAAAAAATTGTTAATATGTCAACTTACATGAAAGTCAAATTTATAAGATTATTGAAAATAGTTTATTTGTTTAATAATCTCGTTACAAGCCAGGCTTTGGAATATGTAATTTATTATCTAATATTATATATACAATACATATATGACACAATAATTATGAACATTATAATCTTAACTCATTTAGTCCAAAAAACAGGATAAGCCTACTAACCTTTTAGATTTTAAAGATTTGATTACAATATACACTTTAAACATAATTGCACGTCGTACCAAACTTCCATACAAACTAGGTCAAAAATAAATGAATGAGACACACTTTGTACTTTTAAGAGAGATTTACAAAATCTAAGCTAACCTATGTGTTCACTTTTAAACATTTGTTTGTTGTTTTTATGGTCCTATAATGATTTTATAAAGATCTTGTTCACAAGTAATAACATTAACTAATAAGGTCATAACCATGCTTACAAATCAGTGACACTTCACATTCTCAAGGAGTTTGACCAATCAAATGTAATTAATTTTTCTTTTGTACATTTGTGTTTTAATGTTTAACAAACTAGTATTATCTACTAGTCTAAGACTACATATTATAAATGACTTGTTAATTAAAAGAATACGTGATTGTGAATGGGATTATTAAATTATCGTTAACCGATTTTCCTAATAGGACAATTTAAAATTAGTAATAAAAGATAAATATAATAAAAAAATTAGAAATGAGGAAACAATTCATTTATTCGTTATCCGTAATTAAGTCTATATAATTCATCCAATATAAAAAATAAACTATATCAAATCCATCCATTTAGTTTTATAAATAATCCATTTAAATTTATAAATAGTTTATGATTAATTCTATTAAAAAACAATCAAAAGAGCATAATTAATATTTTAATCTTTATGATTTACTGTATTTTTATTTTTGGTTTTGAAAACTTTTTTAGTCTCTATTCTTGACAAACTGTAGAATTTGTCTATTTAATAATATTAAAAATAAGATATTCATACCTTATTATGTCTCGCATTAGTTAAAAATTCGGTGATGATATATTTGTCTTACATTACCTTATTATTTCAATTTCACAGAAATATCAAGGATGACACTTTTAGAAATTAATAATAATAAAACATTAAGTTCATTAACCTAAATCCAATAAAACTAATAATTTTATGATATTATTAGTCCCCTCAACGAATTCATTTCTCTTCCACTCTATAAATGTCCGCAATGTATTGAAGATCATTCCTGACAAATGATGTTGCACACATCAAATTAAATTCTTTGAATACGTTAGTCTTTAGGACTAGTTTATCCAAGTTCCTTAAGACTGAATCATAAAGACTAAAGCAAATAAAATGATATGATAAGTTTATTTATTTTAAGGTGGTCTTATTGAATTTGATTAGATTTTAATTGAAGTATGCTAAAAAGTCTAAGACAAGAAAAATTACTAATTTTTTAAAGCCATCAACGGACTAAATTATCTTAATTTATTGTATCATAATCTTAATTTAATTGATGTAATTAGTCTCAAAAAAGATCTTAATTGATTGAAATTAGAAGGATTAGTAAAGAGGTGTCGGATAAGAAATAACTTGCAAGCATGTTTCCATGATTATTTAAATTAGTCTCTCATCAAACACCAACGAAAAGTAACATGAAAAACAAAAACATTTTTAAGTGTTCAGAAATATATAGAAATCCTAATGCAAATATAAGACTAATTAAGTTGAAATTAACCTTATTGATCATATGTTTAACAATTAATTAAATACTAATTAATTATAGAACATGAAAAATACTTTTAGCTCCTAAAATTATAGAAAAGAAAAATCATAGGGTCGAGTATCTCTACAAAACATCCTTTCACGTTTTTCTCAAAATTAGTTTAGGTATTTCTATATGTTCTAGTCCAAAGTTCTTCTTTGCACGTCTTCCAAACCATTCGGGTGTATATGTCAAAGACACTTGAATGCTCATGTAAGTGATTGATCCAATCGGATTAGTGAAAGCCTAATCACAACCCAACCATGACCAATTACCGATTAAGTAACGCTTACCAATAATCCTACTTTTAAGTGGTGTTTAGAGATGTTTACTGCTGGGGGAAACCGTTCGGTCTTCCCTCTTACTCCATCGAGCGGTCAACATGCTCCTTATACGGATTTCATGGCACATGGTGATGGGTTCCAACCTGTGTAGTCGGTCGTCCCCTTCTAGTGACCTTTTCCATTTGGTCCTATTTGCATGGTTGTCTAACCATATAGTACAATCATCATTATACTTTCAAGAATCATATGTAGCACACAAGTTAGTTAAGTGTCATGTGAAATAATTATAGGCATTGTTTTACTTATGAATGTGACATTTGTTGATAACTAACTTTCCATGTGACTTTCTAACATACCAATTATGCTAAGGTGATTCTTCCTACCTCTTGGTATATATAATATTTTCAGAGAATCACTGAATATTATCTGATCTAAAAATTTACAAAAGTTAAAAGTTTCTTTATATATTTTTATTAGTGTAAAAGTTCATTTCTAAACATGTTAAAAAGTTCTAAAATCGGTATGGAAGAAAGGGTATAGAAAGTATTGATTTTTATATCGGTTTCAGAATCAGTATAGAAAGTGTCACTCTTTATACCAGTTAAAGGTACAACTGATATAGAAAACTCGCTCACCAGTCAAAATTACCGGACCTCCTTATTGCCTCGTTGGAGAAGGAAATTTTAGATATTTGCCACCATGAAACACCACTGTCGAACCTACATCGCATGCCAACAAACACGAGCATCCCCTTTACAGATTGTGCAAACCATGGCGACCTTAAATCGCATCTCTATTGCAATGCAAACAGGGCTTCCAAGATGCAAAATCACACGTAGTTGCAAATTGTGTATCTCTCTATTGCAGATCTGAAACTGCAAGCAATCATGACCACCACTATGTGCGCACCTGAAAAAGCAAACTCATAGCATAAACGAGTGGATCAAGATTCCCAACAATACCGTCAAGAGAACAAGCAAATTGATAGAGAAAGCTCGAGACGCTAACACAATAGGGTTAAACACAAAGTCGGAGGCCAAGGTGTAATGGATGACTACGACGACGACAACGTTGAAGACCCCAAAATAAGTGGAGTGTTCATCATATTGGACGACGACGACATAAATTTTACGGAGGAAAGAAAAAGGAAAAGGCAAATGACGAAAGGGATGAGAGCGAGCACGAAGAGAAATGAAGCAAGGTCGTTTATGAAGAGAGCCATTTTGGACTGAAATTAGAAAACCCTACAAAGAATAAATTGGAAACCACTTTTTATATAGTTTATAATTAAAACCGGTATAGAATTTTTTTTTGCTTATTATAGTTTTGCAACCATGTCAACTTTTCATACCGATTATAATTAGAAATTGTATAAAAAGTTTTTTATTTATTTAAAAAATGTCACCACATCCATTTTCTATATATATATTACAATATCCACTTTCTATATCGGTCATAGGTATAATTGATATAGAAAGTTTTCTTCTTTATGACAAAAATGTCACATCACTCACTTTTTATGTCTATTATAACTACAAACATTATAAAAAGTATTATTTTACTTATAGTTATGTCATTGTGCTAGTTTTCATACGTAATGAATTATAATCGGTATAAAAAATTGCTATAAAAGTGTTTTTTGTACTAGTGTTTGTTCCTTTGTGTAGCTTGCCTCTTGTGAAAGTGTCTTAAAATCTTATTTCGTATTCTTTTTTTAATACCTTTTTATTTTATTTATATTTAAAGTTTCTTTTATCCTTCTTCTTCATATTTTTCTCCAATCAAATTTACACTACACAAGGATGTAACAACCCACAAAACTTGTTAGATATATTATCCTTATTTTATATTATCTTTTATCTTTAGTTAGTTTGTTATTATTTCTTATTTGTATTTTGAGCTTAGTCCATATTTCTTCTATTATAAATAGAGGACCCTATGTGTATATTCAACACAAGGGAGATTAATCAGATACATAATCTTCATTATATTCAACGCGAATTCAGAGCCTAAGGTTCTTTTTAGAAAAAAATTCTATTGCTTTTGACACTACACCCGGTGCTGCCGGTGGAACCGTGTTCTACCACTACCACTACTGGAGTTTCAGTTGCGACTGATGATCACACGGTTTTGATCGTCTTGGCCAAACAACCATTGTGCCGTCAACGATGTCTTCATCAGAGCTCCTACACGCTCTAAGTTCTGTCGTGTGTGGTAGCACATCTAATTTCTTCTTAGACAATGATTTAAAGTGTCAAGGTCACTCTTTTCCTCTTTTAGGTCATTCGTGTGTGGTCGCACGTTTGTATCCTCTTAAGCAGCTATTCAAAGCGTTAAGGTCATTTTTTTACCTCTTTTAGGTGTCTTGATTGGAGAATCTTTAATTTCTAAGGTTTCTCTCTCTTGTTCGTCCAAGACTTCTTTCGCAGTTGTCTTTTTTGACCTCCTTTTTTCACCATTGTGTTTGACCCATCCATATATGTTTTCCTACCGTGGCAAGGATAACTTTTGTTAGTTTATTTATAGCTATGGTAACCCTTCAACAGTAACATCTTTATCCATTGAATGTCAACAATTCATTCGTTAATGGCGGTTTCCAAGAAGAGATTTACATGGAGCAACCTCTCAGATTTGTTGCTCAAGGGGAGTCTTCGAGATTGATATTTTGTCTTCTATGTCATATTAACAAATCATTAACAATTTGGTGTCACTCGAGTGTAGAAACAAATATTTTCACTAATTCTTTATCGATTATATTAGTAACAAGCTTGATAAATACGATTTGTATGCACTAGCTTGAGGGCGAGTGTTAGATATATTATCTTTATTTTATATTTATCTTTTATACTTTGTTAGTTTTTTATTATTTCTTATTTGTATTTTTAGCTTAGTCCATATTTGTTCTATTATAAATAGAGGACCCTATATTTATATTCAATACAAGGAAGATTAATCACAAAGATAGTGAAAACAAAACAAATATCAAGATCATGCTCATGAATGTTAGATAACTTATATTCAACCACACATCATGTCATAACTAAATATAAAGTTTTTCCCTAAGACACTAAATCATATAGAAGAAGTCCCACTAAAAACTAATATCTAATATATCTTGAACACATAACCTTAGATGACCAATTTTTTGATATTAAGGTGACATAAAATATTTGTTATCTAACCAGACAAGTCTCCTTTAGTTTCTCACCACCATAAGCCCTGTCCATGTGAATAGATTACAATGAAATCAAGATATTGTTAACATGAGTTTCATGCTTATCACCACCACCATAAGACATGATATCACTATAGTATCCCTACATCACCTATCGAGGGCAATGCAAGTTAATTCAACTAAGATTGACCACCCATGAAGGTGAATAAAAAAAGGACATATTGATGCATATATCCAATACAACAAAATTGAAACTATCAATAGGTAAAATTTGTCGTAGCAAACTTTCATTAATAAAATAAAATAAAATCAACGACGAAAAAGTGACAACAAAAAATTCATCGATAGTTATTAACGATAAAAACCCTTTAGTAATTATCCATTACATTGAATTGCAGAATCCATTAAATTTATCGATTATTTTTAAGAAAATTCAATTATCGATGAATTTTAAAAATAATTAATTACTAATTGATTTTAAAAATTCAATAAATTTTAAAAATTTCAATTATTTACATATTTATTAAAACATTTTAGAAAAATCAATCAACAAATTTTAAAATATATTTAATTATGACAAATTTACTCAGAGTTTTTAAAAAATAAATTATCAATGAACTTACTCATGAATTTACTAACAAATATTAAAAATTTCAATTATTAACAAATTTTATTACAAAATGGTTAAAATAAAATATTAAAAACTTTGACGCTCATTTTACTAATAAAATTTAGGCTTAATACCCTATTTTGTCCTCAGTTTCGCTCGACAATGTCAAATTAGTCCATCCTTTAAAACATGCGTCAATTACGTCCCTACTTAATAAAATTTATATCAATAAAATCCCTTCCATTAAATCCGTACAAACAGCGTTAATTATTTTTCTCTCTCTTCTATTAACGCCGTTTGTACGGATTTAATGGAAAGGATTTCTTTGATATAAATTTTATTAAGTAAGGACGTAATTGACGCACGTTTTAAAGGATGGACTAATTTGACATTGTCGAGCAAAACTGGGGACAAAACAGGGTATTAAGCCTAAAATTTACCAACAAATCTATTACCGATGATTATATTTGTTTCTAATGACACTTCTAAATCTGTAAACAATATTCATTTTACTAACATTTTTTGTGAGAAAATTTTCATAATAATCACACAATTTTTTTTATAGTGGTCATGTATCTAAACAATAATTGTATACCTTTTCATAATATATATATATATATATATATATATGGAGTTTGCTAACTTGCGTACGTTTTTTTTCAGTTGATACATTTTAACAATGTGTATCGAGTTTTAATAGACAAAAATACCCTCATATATTATGGTTTCTAAATTTTAAGATTAAGGGTATTTGAATAATTTTCATTGTCAAAACTAAAAAAAAACAAGAAATCCCAAACCCTTATTCACCTTCCTCATTCCTCTAAACCCTTTCTCTTTCATCTCTCTCACTCCAACCTTTTCTCTGTCATCCCTACTCGTTCATCTCTCTTACTCCAACCTTTTCTTTGTCATCCCTACTATAACCTCAATTGAAAAAATCAGAAACATTCGCCTAACCCTAATTCACCTTTCTCACTTATCCAATTTGTTTCTCTCTCATCTCCATACTCTCTTTCACCCACAAAATTCCAATTAAAGTGAAATCTTTCGGATAAATCAATGCAACTAGGAGGATTCAATGAAAGGACATCAATTTAAATCTTGGATTTTCGAATTGAGAGAGATTGAGAGAAATCAAGAATTCTCGATATTTCTTAGATCGATGGATAGGTTGGGCCAACAAAATCATAAAAAATACTTAAAAAAAACTAAAATACTGGCAATTTGAAACGAAATATAGTTCCAGATCTATGTATTCTTTTTGTAATATCTTTTTTGTACTAGATTCAATTAAATTGGAATGAAATCTTTCATCATTTTTCGAATTCTTCTTTTTTATCTTAGTTGTTTTCATCTTTTTCTTAGATTCGAATCCCAAAAGAGTTATAAATTCATTAAAAGTAACTCGCGACACCGCAATTTATTGCTCTTGCTCTGTTATTAAAGTAGAAACAAATAAATGAACAGAGCAAGCACTAGTAAAAAAAAGAGATATTATCGCGCCCGTTATGCCTCGGTTCACTAGAAACCGAAGCATAAAATGACGCGGTGGCATTTTTGAAATTTTCTTGACAATATAGGCCTCGGTTCTTTTAAAACCGGTGCCATATATGGTATATGGTCTTGGTTGTCTGCAGAACCGAAGCCAAAAATCCCTGCAAGACTCTGACATTCCATATCTGAAGTATGTTGTCATAAAGGATTCAATCAGACCGTTAGGGATTTTGCCTTGGTTCTAAGAGCAACCAATTACGGTGTCGCGGGTTGCTTTGTGTAGGTGAGAGAGAGTATGAAGATGAGAGAAAAACAAATTGGATAAGTGAGGAAGAAAGGTTAGGCGGGTCTTTCTGATTTTTTTCAGTTGGGACTACAGTAGGGATGATAGAGAAAATGTTGTAGTGAGAGAGATGAAAGAGAAATGGTTGAGAGGAATGAGGGAGGTGAGTTAGGGTTTGGGAGTTTCTTGTTTTTTTTTTCAAGTTTTGAGAATGAAAATTATTCAAATACCCTTGACCTTAAAACTTAGAATCCATAAAATATGAGGGTATTTTTTTCTACTAAAATTCGGTACACATTGCTAAAATGTACCAACTGAAAAAAGAACGTACGCAAGTTAGCAAACCCCTATATATATGTGTGTGTGTTGCGCGCGCATACAAAATTTTTGGAAGAGACTTATATCACGTTCACGTACAATATATTCTCGGGGAAGAAATGAAAGTTTTGAAGTTTATCGTAATTTAAGGATTGATTTCAAAGTCAACTTAAATTATTCAAACTTGCTGTGAAAACCATGACTCTAATACCCTATTAGCAAGTGATTTTAAGCCTAACTCAACCCCAAAAAACCGGCTTATACGATGAGGTTTGCATCCCATTTACATATTATAATTTGGTCTTATCTCTAATCGATGTGAGACTTCCAATACAGAGTTTCATCGAAAACTTGAACGTCTAGCTAAAATAGTTACAAGAAAATTATAGCATGACAAAACTTAATTTATTTCAAAACAACTTTTGATATGTTAAAACTATTGTAAGAAATACAAAGTCTCGTTATTAAATCACATTTATAGTTCACTAATTTTAATTTATTCAGTATAACTAATTTTTTTGGAATAAAAGTTGAATAAGGTTTCCATTGGTTCTCTTTTCAATAAATATATACATGAAATTTCTTTAGCATTGAGGGTTGTGGGCTTCTATATTAATAATCTCTCCTTAGTCTCTTGGTAATTTATATCCCGTGAAAGGACGTTGATATGTTAATTTTCAAAAGCAATACCTTTAAAGAATAGGATATTGAATATATTTGAGATTATATGAACAGTGACTGAAACAGTTGTACGATTTGTTGGTATGATCAATCGATTATGTATATAGAGAAAACACTTTTAACCCTAAAATAAGGTTCTCACATGCACTAGAGGGAGTGAGTAGGAAGTGTGAAGGATTAACGAAATAAAAAAATTGTAAGAAAGGAAGAAGAAGTACAAAAGAGTTGAATATAATAATATTTGAGGCACCTCTTAGAATAAAGTATTAGAGAAGGAAGAAAGTGGGAACAGCATATGAAGGAACATGTTACCTTGATTAGCGGTGGAGTATGGGTGTGGTGTCTTAATCGTGTCTTTTGCCTTTATAATCAGAAGATGCATCACTGCCAGTATCACTGTCCATAGAAGAGTCTCAACTCAGACTGAACAAGACAGATTCCTTCTAGGGCAAAAACAATCTTTGACTATCTGTCCCCATTTAACCTCATACTTAATTCATACTTACTCACTATTTTTATTTTTAACTAATCAAAATTTAAATACACACATACACACGTGCTATTGGACTGCTTCAATTCATATATCCATTGGTAAACTTAATAGACACAGGTTTACCTTTTTCTAGTTTTTTACTGAAAACAATGATGTTCGATTTGAATCGTGTTAAATTAAGGCACACAACACAACTTTTTGAATTTATTTAACAGAAATTACCATTGAAAGTTGGTATTAGAAATAGTTTTTAATAGAGTTGAGAAAATTTGTAAAGCGCGGGAAACTTTAACTTGCAAGGCTCTTCTCGTACTATATTTTAATGGGAACAAGCATGTTCACTCTTAAGCCATCACTATCAGCACCAATTAAGAAAGGGAAAAAGGTGTGGATCAATAAGATAGCTTGTTCCTTCTTTTTTTCTTTTCTTGTCTATAAAAAAAGTCTTTGGTGCAAACCAGATGACAACCACATTGAAATAAAATAATGAAGATGAAACTTTTGTGCTAGAGTCATTCTGTCATTGTGTTTTTCCTATCTTATCTATCCATTTTTGTGAAGTGAACAGAGACACAGAATCCTCATAATTTGCCATATTTCGTGCTTAACTAAAATGAATGAAGCACCACTAATGGCGGCAAAAAAGGTTTTCGTGTAGGTGAGTGGTGGGGATTCGAATCTAAGTTTGTTACCAAACCTTGTTGCGTTCTTTATTCTGCATTTTAATATTCAATGTTTCATTCTCGGTTAGTTTCATTATTGTTTATGAAATGTGCGGTTCACTGTGATGACAATGAACTAAAGATAAAGGTGCCGAAAACTTTGCTTTATTTCATAAAACCTAGTTTGAGAATGGAGACATAATTTAGAAAAGGTACAAAAACAATAAGAAGAATACACAAGAGTACATAAAACCTACCTCACCCCCATAGTTAGGACCCCTGTTCCCTAAACTTGAGGCAACAGGTTTAGGAGTCTACTGTTCATCTCCTAATGATGGATTCAATTTCATTTAAACAATTGCCAAGTATTGTACAGTATAAAATAGTTTTCTTAAGGATATTCACTCAAATTGCTCATTTATATCTTATAAAAAGTTATAAATTATTATATATAGGACTTGCTTACTTATCTAATTTATACTAGAGCTGTGTAACCCGGTCCGACCCAACCCGATCCACTACGGGTTGACTATTTACTAAATTAATCCAATTCGGCTCATTTATTAGCGAGACGAAAAAATTTGAACCCGACTCGACCCACCACGGGTTGGTGGATTAAACAGGTTGGCTCATTGATTCACTTAATTAACTTTTTTTTTCACCTTTTTTTTCTCAGATTCTTATAACACGTTAATTTGATCAATCAAATTGAAACAGTAATAATTGGACCAATTGATATAAAAGAAAATGAAACAAAAGAAATATATTGTTATATATATTATAAGCTATCAAGCATAAAATTTTGCCAATTTAATTTAATGAGACATACACAACCGTTTGACCAAGAAACTACATATAGTCGTTAACAAAAATATATAGCACAAGATAAAACTGTCATGCTTGTAGATAGGTCTAAAAACAAGATAAAACAAATGATATATTCCTCAATTATCCAATCTATAATATTATCCATTGATTAAATTGGAATCCTGAATGGATAAATTCACAGTATTATGCTCTCTTGAAGCATCTTCTTCTTTATCTCCATCTATAATATTATCTAATCTATAATCTTAGGGTTTTATTTGCAGAGGGGAACTTTTGGAAAGACACCAATGCAAAAGGCTTTATTGCTAAATAAAGGTTGTGCATTTTGAATAATTAATTTAATTAATTTGATTTCAATAAAAAAAATAGGATTTGAATAATTAATTTAATTAAAAGAAGTAGGTGGATTGGTGAGTCAACCCAACCCACCACGGGTTCAACCCGTGTGAGCCGGATTCTTAGTGAGCCGGGTCAAAATTGGCTCGCATAAAAAATTTTGCATTTTTTTTCAACCCAACCCGACTCCAACCGTGATGAGTCGGGTTGCCTCACGGGTTTCAACCCATTTTGACGGCACTAATTTAAACATTATTGTATTTTATTAGTTTTAATCATATTAGAAAAAATCACACGTAAAAAAGTTAATGGGATTTCTTGGTTATGGTTGACGGTTGATTTTTATTATTTCAATTACTTTAACCAAATAAATTTAAGTTCTATTGGAGTATACGATATATAAATTTGTTTATCGTATATATGAAAGTTTAACACTAGTAAAAAAAGGCTTTTTTAACGCGCTATATACGCCTCGGTTCTACTGAAACCGAAACATATAAAAGTGTGGTGGTATTTCGGTAAATATTGAGCAGTTATATGCCTCGGTTATATTTGAACCGATGCCTATAGATGTTACTGTCTCGAGTAGAAGGCCAACCGAGGCATATAATATAAATTTTAAATGGTTTAGGCACCGGTCGCTGTGTAACTGATGCACTTAAAGGGTTTAGGCACCGGTTTTAAATATAACTAGGCAGTACCCTTAGGTTAAAATAAAAAAACCTCTCTCAGACTCTCGCACTCATCTCTCGCACTCTCGCTCTCATCTCTCGCACTCTCGCTCTCATCTCTCGCACTCTCGCTCTCATCTTTGCCTCCCTCCGTCACGATTTCTCCTCTCCACCGAACCCTATCATCAGACCGCCACCATCACCAGCCATTACGGTCACCGCAAGCACCGCCGTTCAACCACGCCGCCGGCCACCACGCGCAAACCCACAAGCCACCACCCCAACGCCTTCATTCTCGTCCAAACTCCATGGAGGCCGCGACCACCATCTTCATCTTCTCACGCCACGCGAATAAGGTTTTTTCTTCCTCCTCGAGCATCAATAGCTTTCTTCTTCCTTCTCCATGCCACCTTTCGCCTTGCCGCCATCGGGAGCCACCACCACCTCGTCGTGTGCGACGGCTTCGAGTGCGGCTTCCACCTCGCTTGCGAGTGCATCGCCTCTGGAGTGAAGATCCCGATCCCGATATAGATCCAGATCCCGATCCCCTTTCTCTCCCTTTTCTTTTTGCTTCTCAGATCCCAATCCAAATCCCGATCCAGATCCCGCGGCCCGTGCCAGTGGTGGTGTCGCTGGCCTAGCACTCGCTTGCCGCTTGCCGCTTGCCGCTTGCCGTCGGGAGTCGCTTGCCGTTGACGATTTTGAGAAACTAGGAAATGGGGTTTGAGGCTGGGACGGATTCTATTGCTGAAGCATGAAAATGAGGAGGTTATTGAGTACTCTGAGTGTGCAATTTCAAAAGTATGAATCCCTGGTTTCTTTTATTTTTTTTCCATTTGTTCTGCTCTGTCATGTATCTGATTTTCTGATGCAGAAGAACTAGACCTTTTGATTGTTTCATCCCAGTGCCTTTTGTTCCTGACTTGCATACCCAAACCCATTACTGATTATCTTGTTACCTGAGTGAAAATTGCACCTCAATTCTGCCTAAAAAACAGATTCTGGGCGTTGGTTTGTGTTTTGGAATTAGTTGGCTTGGTTGGGACAGGGCTGCTGTATTAAAGGTTTGAGGAAAAAGACCCAGCAGGTTCAGCAGTTTTTTGAATTTGTTTTTATTGAATTTTCTAAGATACGGTCTCGGTTCAAAAGAGGACCGAGGCGAAAACCGATCCCTTTTTGACTCAGTTCACAACCGAGGCATTAAACTTATCCTTTTTACCTCGCCTGTACATGCCTCGGTTGCAGAACCGGTGCCTATAAGCGAAATTAACCGGTGTCATTTTCCTTTATTGCACTAGTGTAAGTTTTATATTAAATAAAAGTAAAATAGTTTGTTTATTATAGAAAGATAAAATATATAAATTTATTATTTTAAGTGTGGGTCAGATTCATGTTATCAATTATAATAATTAGTTTTAAATTATAATAATTAGTTTTTATTAGTCAGTTTTTTATATCTGCTTTCCCTTTATTTAGGTTAATTGTCAGTGTTAAACTGGTGGAGTTTCTTCCCTTGACTCTTTCCAATTTACGTTATCAATTTGTATATTTGTACTAGTGTAACCCAGAAATAAAATTAATTCAAAGTGATTTTTTCTTTATGGAATCAGACTAATACACAATCCTCTCCTTCCTTCTTTTTTTTTCTCCAACACAGGACACCACTCCTTCCTTTCTTTTTGCCTCCCATGGCCAACGACAACTCTTCATCTATTAGCAACCCTCATGAGCCATCAAAACCCTTCACTTGCATCACCTTAAGCAGTGTCACCAAGTTTCTTCCCTCCAATTACCTCACCTGGAAACTTCAAGTTGAAGCTCTCCTTGATGGTTATGATCTTCTCAAATATCCAGATGAATCCTTTCCTACGCTGGTGACGACGGTCTCCACCATCGCTGAACCTCTGGTGATAACTCCGAATCTTGCTTATCAAACATGGCGTCAATAGGACCGTCTCATATACGGTCTGGGCAATTTTCTGCATCATCAACTTCATGTCCTAGCAATCGCAAACTGTTTCTTAGTCGTTGTTAGTGGTGCAATGTCAAGGGCCATATTTTGTCTCAGTGTCACACCTTCAAATAGCAGCACCTTAGTGTCCTACTGCCTCCTCATTCCTCTTCTGCTAACCCTGAACAGGTTCAAGTCCATACTGCAACTGTTGGCACATCTCAAACTAATTTTCTGGTTGACAGTGGAGCGACGCATCACGTCACCAATGATCTTGCTAATCTAGCGCTTCATCATCCGTGCACGAGTCTAAACTCATTGTTTATATGTAACGGTTCAGGTTTAAACATTTCTCATTCTGGAACACTTTTACGTAATGATTTATCCCTCTCACATACTTTATGCGTTCCTTCCATGCAACAAAAAATCCTTTCTATCTATCAGCTCACCAAACAAACTAACTTTGTTGTTGTTTTCTTGCCAAACGTTTTTCATGTGAAGAACTTGCAGACGGGTCAAACAACACATAAGGGCTCATGATGGAGACTAGTCCCAGCTGGGAACAAGCAGGCAGAAGCTCCAAACCAGAAGAAACCAGTAGTAACTGAAGGTGTAGCGGATTGATGAAACAGTGCTTTGAAGTGTTTTAATGGAGAAAAGGTGTATGGGTGAAGTCTCACAGCTCAGAGGGCTTTCCTACAAAGGAAGGAAGCTTGAGGAAGGAAGAAGAAGTAGTAAATCAAAGGTCACTTAAGAGCAAAAAAGCTGGAAAGCAAATTCTGCAGCATATCATTAAGCTCAAAAGTGAGGAAATACAAAAAGAAGGCCCTCTTATTTATAGGTGAAGAGGAGCCTAATTTCTGATTTAATTCCCTCCTAAATTCAAATAGGATGCACGTCCATTTTGATTCAGCAAGGTCCATGCCTCATTCTAGCTCAGCCAGAAAGATTCATACCTCATTCCAAGTCAGCCAAGTCACGTGAAAAATTCTGGTGCCTTTCCCATTCTGCAAGCACCTCCCTTTTTGGCTCCTTTTCTTTCCTTTATTAATTTAACTTCTTGGATGACTCAATCATGGTCCCCAAGCTTTATCAGTCCCTACAAAACAAAGTACAAGTGCTTTAGTTAAGAGGAGAAGGACTTTTATAAGTAACCTTCCATAGAATTAAAATGTTAGGTGATCCTTCTTCTTCTTGAATCTTCCTAGACATGGCTCTAGTAAGAGGTCCAATGTGATTTCTTGATGGTCTTCCATCAGACCCTCCCTCTTGAAAAGGATCTGTCCTCAGATCTGCTTCATCCTGTTGATCATCTCCTGCGAAAGGAATTAAATCGCAGATGTTAAAAGTAGGATTGACACCATAACTTTCAGGAAGGTCTAATATGTATGCATTATCATTTATCTTTCTGACCACTTTCAAAGGACCATCTCCTCTTGAACTAAGTTTGGACTTTCGTTGAGAGGGAAATCTTTCCTTCCTCAAATGAAGCCAAACTAAGTCTCCTTCTTCAAAAACTATTTTATTTCTCCCTTTGTTGTTATACTTTGAATATTTTTGGGTTTGTTTTTCAATTTGGGTTTTAACCTTCTCATGTAATTTCTTGATAAACTCCGCTTTAGATACACCTTCTTTATGAAGAAAAGAAGATGATTCTGGAAGAGGTTGTAAATCAAGAGGTGTAATAGGGTTAAAACCATAAATAACCTCAAAAGGAGAAAGATTAGTAGTCTTGTGAACTACTCTATTATAAGCAAATTCAATATGAGGTAGATGATCATCCCAACTTTTATTATTACCTCTTAATATTACCCTTAACAAAGTAGATAGAGATTTATTTACTACTTCAGTTTGCCCATCAGTTTGTGGGTGACATGTGGTAGAAAATAGAATTTTAGTTCCTAACTTTTCCCATAAAGTTTTCCAAAAATGGCTTAGGAACTTAACATCTCTATCAGACACAATGGTTTTGGGTAACCATGCAATCTCACTATTTCTTTAAAGAAGAGTCTAGATATATAGCTAGCATCATCTACTTTGTGGCAGGGTATAAAATGTGCCATTTTACTAAAACGATCTACTACCACAAATATAGAATCATACCCCTTTTGAGTTCTTGGCAATCCTAGAAAAAAATCCATGCTTATGTCCTCCCAAGGGGTATTAACTATGGGAAGAGGTGTATAGAGTCCATGAGGCATAAGTTTTGACTTAGCTTGTAAACAAGCTATGCATTTAGAACAATGCCTTTGAACATCTATTCTCATGTGTGGCCAATAGAATTTACTTTTCAAAATGTTTAGAGTTTTATCAACCCCATGATGGCCCATGAGTCCTCCTCCATGAATCTCTCTGATAAGAAGTTTTCTAATGGATCCTTGGGGTATACAACATTTTCCTTTATTAAAAAGATACCCCTCAGAAAGATAGAATCCATCAAAAGGCTTCTTAAGACATGAAGCATAGTTGGATGCAAATGTTTCATCATTTTCATATAGTTCTCTTATATCATCAAATCCTAATATTTGTGAGCCTAGGGTTACTAATAATGTATGTCTTCTAGATAAAGCATCCGCAACAACATTAGTACTCCCCTTTTTGTGTTTGATGACATAAGGAAATTGCTCCAGGTATTCCACCCACTTGGCATGTCTTTTGTTTAGCTTTGCTTGCCCTTTAATATACTTAAGAGATTCATGGTCAGTATGTATGATGAATTCTCGAATTACTAAATAATGCTCCCAAGATTTTAAAGCTCTAATGAGGGCATATAACTCTTTATCATAGGTATAGGATAGTTTAAAGTAGGTCCCCTAAGTTTTTCACTAAAGTAGGCTACGGGATGACCTTCTTGAATTAAAACAGCTCTTATCCCTACCCCAGATGCATCACATTCTAGTTCAAAGGCTTTGGAAAAATCAGGCAAGGCTAGAATAGGTGCATGAGTTAACTTATGTTTCAAGGTCTCAAAAGATAAAGCTTGTTTATCACCCCAAAGAAAAGGAACATCTTTCTTGACTAGTTCATTCAAAGGATCAGCTAGGGTGGAGAAGTCCTTTACAAATCTTCTATAAAAACTGGCTAAACCATGGAAACTTCTCACCTTTCCTACTGTTTTAGGGGTTGGCCATTCTTGTATAGCCTTGATCTTCTCAGGATCAACATGTACACCTTCTTTTCCAACTTTGAATCCAAGGAAAATTATACTTTCTTGACAAAAAGTACATTTATCAAAGTTGGCAAAGAGATGATGTTCTCTAAGAAGAAACAAGACTTGTTTAACATGGCTAAGGTGCTCTTGAAGACCTTGACTATAGATTAAGATGTCATCAAAGTAGACCACTACAAACCTCCCTATGTATTCCCTAAGGACATGATTCATCAACCTCATGAATGTACTTGGAGCATTGGTTAAACCAAAGGGCATGACTAACCATTCATACAAACCAAACTTGGTCTTGAAAGTGGTTTTCCATTCATCTCCCTCTTGAATTCTTATTTGATGATATTCGCTTTTGAGATCAATTTTAGTGAAAATGTTTGTTCCATGTAATTCATCCAACATGTCATCTAATCTAGGAATGGGGTGCCTATATTTAATAGTTATATTGTTAATGGCCCTACAATCTGTACACATTCTCCAAGATCCATCCTTCTTGGGAACCAACAACACAGGCACAGCACAAGGACTTAAGCTCTTTTGGATCCACCCTTTGTTCAATAATTCATTAACTTGTTTCTCTATCTCTTTTGTTTCCATGGGGTTGGTCCTATAGGCTGGTGATAGGTTGTCGTTGAAGCTATCAAATTAATACTACTTTTCAAGGCAACTTCAGTATTGCCAAGTAGTATTCAAGAAGGTAGATAGGGCTAAAGAAACCCTGAGTCGTCTCCCAACGAACACGGAATTGCTTTTGAATATTTGACTCTTACTAATGCTATGCAATGCTTATGGATAAAAGTAATGTTTGGAGAATGTTTAAAGAACAAATAAGAAACTTAAAAACAGTTTCGATGAAATAGGCTAATTCCACTGCTTTTCCAAGATAGATTCATCATCGGTTATTCATGGATAATTGTTCAATTGATTATTGTTTAAGTTTCAAATTAATTAAAGTACATTCTTAATTAATTCGAGGACGATCATGCATTTAACCAAAGTAAATTCTCAATCAAATGCAAAACCTTTCTAGATTATTCATAATAAATTCAACCAAAGTACATTCTCAATCAAATTCTATTGTGTTTAATCATGTCTATTCTTAAATCTCCTAACCAAATTCAAAGCTAATCAATCAAAGTAAATTCTCAATTGATTATAGTTGAAATTATTACTAATCAATCAAAGTACATTCTCAATTGATAGTAAAAACCATTTAATCATATGAAAGTTCCTAAATTAAATCAAAGTAGATTCTCAATTTAAACCTAGAAACCCTAAAACTCATATAATCAATATGCATGTAGATTCAAACACATTATGATGCAAAAATCTTTGCTTTTAATAAGATAGAGAGATGAAAGACATAGAGAGATGAAAGACATAGAGAGAACAACTTAAATCAATAATCAAAGTAAACAATTGCATTAACTGAACGTAACCTCAGAATCCGTCATGGAATTACAGCAGAATAGCCCTAGATGCTTAGCTCTCCATGAATGGAGTTGAATACAAGATGGAAGAAAAGTGAGAGGAGTATGAGAGAATGAATGCATTAAGTGAAGTCCTTGGGTCTCTTTATATAAGGCTTGATTAGGCTTGGACTCTAAATATTCAGTTGATAAAATCTTTTCTTATATCTTCCAAATAACTAAAAGATTTAGATAATTATAACATTATTTGGAAGATATTTTCGGTTGATATTCCCAAATTAAATTAATTCAACAACTGAATTTTATCTTTTAGCTTTTCTGAATTTCTAAAATTGCACAAATGCCCTGATATTGTCTCTATCTGCACTTTAGCCCCTTCTGAATTTCTGAAATTGCAAGAAAGCCCCTCAGTTGACCAGACTTTGACCAGAGAAGGCTTATTGACCAGCTTTGACCAGAGGAGGACGCACCAATGGGAGCTCGCCACGTGGCTACCCTCTTCCTTCCCCAATTAGGGTTTCAGATTTGGGGAAAGGGCTTGCCCTTTGCTCCTGGCGGCTCTTCTGCGTCTGTTTGGGTTTTTCTTTTGATTTACAGGTTCGAAGATGGATGGCAGCGGCAAGGAGGTGACACGGCGACTATGCGTGACGGAGGCGATGATGCTCGTTGATCGCGGCGTCGCCTATAATGGTGCGATGAAGGTGGATGTTGCGACCTTGCGATTGACGAAGGAGACAGTGTTATCGCGGCGGCTGGCGGTGTGACAGTGATATGGATACCTCGCGGCGGCGCGGATGGAGAGGAGGTGCTTGCGAATGATCTTGCGGTTGCGGCACTCGTTGGTGAGGGTGGTTGCGGTGGCTTAAAGGTTGACGGCAAGGTTGGAGATGGTGGCGGTCTGACCTGTATCCGCGATGGCTAGCTGGAATGGTGGTGAACATTAACGAAGGCCATGCGGCGTGGCAGCGGCTTCACGGCGGCCTTGCAATCCGACAACGGGAGGAAGAAGAGGGAGTGACGTCGCGGTTTCACGGTGGTGGCTACCGGCGGCGCTAGGAAGAAGATGGTGGAAGAAGTTGACCGGCGATGAGGATGGTACGGCGAAAGCGGAACGACGGCTTATGGCATTGGCGACATTGGCGGCTAAGGTTTCTGTGGAGAAAGTGGAAGATGATGCTCATGGGTTAGGGCTGAGGTGGCGGCACATGGTTGGCTAGATCTGTGTGGTAAGGATTTGGACACGTGGCATGATCTGGTGGAGTCTAGCTTAGGAGGGGTATAGGTAGGGAAATTTAGGAGGTGTATTTAGAATAGGGTTACTGTTTGGCTTAGTATTGGGCCTGTTTAAGAGAAGAGGAGTATGTAGGAATTTTAGGAGGTGCAAGGGTAAAGTCTGCCTGTTTGGCCCATCTGTACATTATTTTCCAAATAAAACATGATTTTGGGCCTTGAATTGCCATTTGAACCAATAGAACTTATAATTTCAGCTGCACAAATAAACGTAAGAATTTCCAAGAATAATTTATGCAATTAAAATCACTTTTTAAGTCCCTTTTAATTCCAAACACAATATATCAAATCATCACAAATCCTCTTTAAATCAATCATTCAAGCACAATTATCCCATCAAAAATTTGAATTTTAAAGCATAAATGTGGCCATAAATATTCACTCATCAGCTGGCCTATTAGGAAGGCTTGCCCCAGGCACCAGATCTATTTGATGTTCTATTCCCCTCAAAGGTGGTAATCCACTTGGTACCTCTTTAGGAAATACATCATCAAATTCTTTTAAAAGTTTTTGCAACCCCTTTGGTAGAGAACCAAGTTCATAATTTACTGAAACAAATGCCTCTTTGCAATAGAGAAGAAAATGAGGTTGTCCAAGCAAAAGATTTTTAGAAACTTTTAAGGTTTGAGGTTGGACAACTTCTTTGGTTGAGGCATTGTTTACCAAATTCATATTCTTCTCCTTTTTCTCTTTCCTATTTTCCTTTTTCTTCTCTCCATCAACCTTCTTCTTAAGAATTATTTTGTCCTTTCTTACTTGTGAAGGTATAAGAGGACACAAAACAATTTTCTTGCCCTTGTGTTAAATGGCGATTTTGTTGGTGACTCCATCATATAGAGCTTGTTTATCAAATTGCTAAGGCCTTCCAAGAATGTAAGTTGACCTTCTATTTTGACACTCAGATGCACAGTGTCCTTTTTCCCCACATCTAAAGCACTTAGTCTCCTTACTTTTATGGTCTCTTGAAGCTTCTTTAACCCTTTCTTTTTCGCTCTCTTTTTCCCTAGACCCATCATACCTTGATTTAGATAGACTACCCTCCCTCTTGTATTCTCTCTTATGGCTAGAACTAGTAAGGAAGTCCTTTCTAGTGGAGCTTTTCCTCTTGAGTTGTTGCTCCACCCTCACACAAAGTTGGACTAATTCATTGAGATCATTGTAAGGTAAGAGTTCTACCTTATCTCTTTTGTCATAATTAAGTCCACTTTGGAACCTAGAATTTGTTATCCTTGGTTCCTCCCTTATCCCAGCTCTCAACACGAGTAACTCCATTTTTTGCCTATATTCTTCAACACTCGTGTTTCTTTGTTGGATTTTATGGAGCTTGTCCATTAACTCCCTATCATAGTAAGCTGGCACATGCCTTCTTCGTAAGGTTGACCTTAACTCATTCCAATACCTAATGGAAGGTAGGTTTCTCAATCTCAGATCTTTGACCAAGGTTGTCCACCAATATAAAGCATAGCCTTGAAAGCTTAAAGAGGCAATAGTTACTCTCCTCTCATCATCTATTTGGTGACACTCAAACAATTGCTCAACTTTCATCTCCCATTCTAGATATTCTTCCACATCATCTTTTCCATGGAAGGGAGGAAGATCAATCTTGGGTTCCCTTGGGTGATGCTCTCTCACTCTATGATTTCTCCTAGGAGGTATTTGATAGTGGTCATCATTGTGATGACTACTATAATACTCAGGTTCACTAGGTGGAGAGGATGTATCTCCAAGGTATTCTCTTTTTCTATGTGTAGACCCTTCTTTCCTTTTACCTTTGTCTTGATTGATCAAAAGTTGACCAATCATATCCTTGAGCTCACTAATCTCTTTGTCCCTTTGTTGGAACTTTTGCTCAAATTCCTCTCTTAGTTGTAAGCTCTCACTTTTAGGTCTTACACTCCCTTGGACACTAGATTGACTCATTCTTGACAAGTATGTAGCAATGATTTTCACAAGGTTTTCAAAGACTTGCACAAGTAATGAGTGAAAAGATTTTCACAAACTTTCCTTGTTTTTGGTGAAAAATTTCTAAAGAAATTCTAGAGGTAAAAAAAATGTTTCCAAGTAGCTCTCGGGAAGAAGAGGTGAGTCACAATTGGACAAACTTAGAAACCAAGTTCTTCCTTAGCCAGAGTTTCCTTAGAGTTATCTTTTACCTTAGTTTCTAAGTAGAAATTCTTCAAAATATTTTCAATTGGTAATGAAATGCTCCTAAAAACCAAAAGAAGGTTTTGATATATGCTATGCAATCCTATATACCACAGAGACTTAAAACAAGAGATCAATCAAGCAATTTAAAGAAAGCAATAAAGATGCAAAATGTAAATGCTAGACTGCCCTAAGTGAAAGTGCAAGTGACACTTGGAGCCCCTTGACACACTTCCACATTAAGAAAACGAAATTGCACTATTACAATGTTTAAATATGATCTTGGAATTGCTTCAAGAGCATTTTCCCAAGTCACTTAGTCAAAGAAACGAAAATCAACTTTAAACAGCAAAGGTTCCGTGATATATGGTGTAAACAAACTTAAAATAAGGCCTAAAACTAATGTAAGCTTCACTCTCTTGCTGCTGCAAATTGCTACTCCAAAACATGTTGCATTTCAAGCTTTTCTGATGTATTTCTAGCTGCTGGAATAGCAGAGTTGCAACTGCTCAAAAGCTCCCTTTTTATTCCCACATCAGCCCCCTTTTCACTTCCTAATATGCTACCTTAGTAGGTGAAGGTTTCTGCTCTTGGATGCCTCACAATAGCTACCACAACACCTCAAGATTCCACTCAACACACACCAAACATAATTAGCAAATTGCACTAGAATTTCAAACCAGATTTTTGAATGTTTGACAATTTGGAAGCCAAGAATGGGGAAATCAAATGGGCACAGGGATGGAATAACAAAAAGCACTCAAAAGGAACCTAATAATGGCACTAGAACAGATTAAGAAAGCAACAAAAACGAAAATAGCATATCACAAACTCATCCAGACCAAACTGTTTGATATTTTACCAAAGTGTTTGTTAAAATGCCCCAATGAAAACCAGATTTTGTGTTTTTGGGTTTTTAACTGCTTGAAACTGGATTGCACAGTTCAACAGGCTTTTTAACACTTGTTCTGACTTACTTTGATCATTTATTTTCAATCTAAAACAATGAACTAGCTCTTGCTACAATCCAAAAAAATAATTCTGCACAACAATACCAAATTAGTGGCTGTAACAACAGTCTGCACCAGAAAAAGTGACTCCAAATGGTGGTTTTGAACTCAAAAACAAATGGAAGTGATTCAACAGCTCATGTGAATGCCCAAACAACTTTCCTTGATGATTTTAAACATGTTCAAACTCTTAAACAACTCAAAAAATGATTCCAACCAAATATCACTGGTTCACTTCCAATTTAATTCAAAAGATGTTGGTTTAAGATGTAAATCTGCATATCAACTAATTTTTGACCAAATGAACAGTATGAGCAACTTTCAATCATCAATTTAGACTTGCTCAACCTTTCCAAAAGCACAAAAACAACAGATTCCGAAAATGACCTCTCCTATATCAAATTATGCAGTAAAATACATCAACTAAACCAACCAAATTCAGTTGTCCTTGGATTCAAAGTTGGATACCAAAGAAAAAATGACTCAAAGAAGTGTCAACACACAAAACTAAGCTAGAATTACAGTGCTTAGTATGATTAAACTCAAAATAAACCAAGCTTTATTTGGTTGATTTAAAGCTTTTCCAGCACTCCAAACTCAAGCAAACCAAAATAAAGAAGAAAAACGCAGCAGAACAGAAAACCAAACTGAAACAGAATTAAAACTGCAAATATGGAATGCACAAGACTAAAACATAACTGGAATTGAAAAATAAAGCTGGAAGAGACATAAGAAAGAATGATTCACCGTTTAAAATGAGTAACAAACATGTATGAACACTGGAAACACAACACATCAACAAGAAACACAAAATTAATGACTGAAAAAAGTAAAACAGAAGCAACAAAAATACTCAAAACAGAAACTGGAAAACTGAAACAGGAAGCACAACAGAATGCAGAAATGGAGTGCAAAGATGGAGGAATAGCTTAGCTCTTGGTGCATGAACGACCTAAGCTCATGATACCACTTGATGGAGACTAGTCCCAGCTAGAAACAAGCAGGCAGAAGCTCCAAACCAGAAGAAACCAGCAGTAACTGAAGGTGCAGCGGATTGATATAATAGTGCAGTGGTTTGAAGTGTATTAATGGAGAAGAGGTGTATGGGTGAAGCCTCACAGCTCAAAGGGCCCTCCTACAAGGGAAGGAAGCTTGAGGAAGGAAGAAGAAGTAGTAAATCAAAGGTGACTTAAGAGCACAAAAGCTGGAAAGCAAATTCTGCAGCATATCATTAAGCTCAAAAGTGTGGAAATACAAAGAGGAGGCCCTCTTATTTATAGGTGAAGAGGAGCCTAATTTCTGATTTAATTCCCTCCTAAATTCAAATAGGATCCACGTCCATTTTGATCCAGCAAGGTCCATGCCTCATTCCAGCTCAGCCAGCAAGATTCATGCCTCATTCCAAGTCACGTGAAAAATTCTGGTCCCTTTCCCATTCCTCAAGCACCTCCCTTTTTGGTTCCTTTGCTTTCCTTTATTGATTTAACTTCTTGGATGACTCAATCATGGTCTCCAAGATTTATTAGTCCCTACAAAACAAAGTATAAGTGCTTTAGTTAAGAGAAGAAGGATTTTTATAAGTAACCTTCCATAGAATTAAAATGTTAGGTGATCCTTGTGGACGGACTCTATCTTTGGCCTGCCAACTCCCTGTCTGTCCACTTTGTCCGCACAGACTCCTCTGCTTCATGGCACCGTAAACTTAGGCATCCCTCCTCTTCTATCTTCACATTTATTTAACAAAATTTTTCTTTGGGTTCAAATAAATTCCAGCAATCAGATTGCAACTCATGTCAAATTAGCAAAAGTCATAAACTTCCTTTCTATGAATCCACTCTTAAATCATCTTATCCTTTGGAAATAATTTTCTCTGATGTATGGACTTCTCCTGTTTTATCAATTGATGGTATTCGCTACTATTGCATGTTTGTTGATCATTTTACTCGCTATATTTGGCTATATTCGATAAAACGTAAATCTGATGTGCAAACTCTGTTTCCCAAATTTAAATCGCTTGTTGAAAAATTCTTTCATCACAACATCAAAATTCTTTATACGGATAATGGTGGCGAATATATTGGTCTTCGTCCTTTTTTAACCACTCATGGAATAAGTCATCACACCACCCCCACCTCATACACCTGAACACAACGGAATTTCCGAACTTCGGAATCGACACATTGCTGAAACCAGACTCTCTCTTCTCCACCACTCGGGTTTACCGCTCACATATTGGCCTCACGCCATGACAACAGCCGCCTATCTCATAAATCGCCTCCCAACACCAATTCTTGGGTACCAGTCACCCTATTCCAAATTACTCAAAATTAGCCCGGATTATCATAAGTTAAAGTGTTTTGGCTGTTTGTGTTTTCCCTAGATTAAAGCATATGCTAACCATAAACTTGCACCAAAGTCTGTTATGTGTGTTTTTGTAGGTTACTTGGCTGATCAACATGCATACTTGTGTCTCAATCCAACCACAGGAAAGATCTACACCTCTCGCCATGTAAAGTTCGTTGAATCTGAATTCTCGTACAGCTCCCTAGCACCTCAAGCCAGTCTGAGTGCAGAGCAAACACACGACCCACTTCAACTCTCCATACTCCATCCCGTAAACCAACCCATGGTTAGTGCCACTCTAAACCCACCGGAGGAGGTCTCGGCTGCCCCTTCAACTTCATCCTTCCCCAACTCCTCGCCTCAAGCCCAACCCTTCACTAGACACTCTGAATCCCCTCCCTCACCTCCAACCTCAACACCATCCCCACAATGTTCTATGCCACCATCCCAACCCAATATCAATCCCAATAGGAGACCCTAAACCAATGGTGGTGGCATTATCACCCAGTCTAAAAACAGCATTGTCAAATCCTTCTCCACTCGAGCCCAGCACATCGCCAAAGCTCTTCGCGACCCTAATTGGCGCTTAGCTATGCAAGCTAAGTTTGACACCTTACACCACAACAACACTTGGGAACTTGTCAGTTGGTCCTCTACCCAAAATTTGGTTGGCTACAAATGGGTTTTTCGAATCAAAAGACACTTAGATTGCTCGATTGATCGGTACAAGGCTCGGCTAGTCACCAAAGGTTTTCACCAACGCCCTGGTTGGGAATATATAGAGACATTCAGTCCAGTTGTTAAACAGGTCACCATTCGCATTATCCTCACACTTGCAGTTCATCAAGGATAGTTCATCCGCCAACTTAATGTCAACAATGTGTTTCTTCAAGGGACACTCAAAGAGGAAGTTTTCATGCTCCAGCCCCCTGGTTTTGTCAACAAAAGTTTCCCTCATCATGTTTGCCGCCTCAAAAAGGCACTATATGGGCTAAAGCAAGCACCTCGCGCCTGGTATATGGAGCTTCGAGTGTTTCTACTTTCTCTTGGCTTTGTCAATTCAACTACAGATGCATCTTACTTCATCTACCAAAAATCAAGTTCCACACTATATTTATTAGTATATGTTGATGATATAATTGTCACTGGGAGTTCCTCTATAGAGTTGTCCAACCTTATTTCCACCTTTGCTGCTCGGTTTTCGCTAAAAGACCTTGGTTGTCTTAACTATTTCTTGGGCGTCAAAGTAATTCCTTCCGCATCAGGACTATTTCTTTCGCAAAGGAAATACATCATTGATCTACTCCATAAATAAGGCATGGCTAACACAAAACAACATCCACTCCCTTATCCGCCAGTGCTCAATTACTCAAGGATTCCAGTGATCTCCTACCTTCCCCAACTGAATATCACACACTCGTGGGAAGTCTTCAATACTTATGTCTTACTCGCCTGGACATTGCCTTCAGCACCAACAAACTGCGCAATTCATGCAACACCCCAGAATGATGCATTGGTCTGCCCTCAAACGGGTGCTCCGTTATTTGGCAGGCTCTTGCAACAAAGGCATCTTCATCTCGAAAACTGCTCTGCTAACTTTTCATGCTTACTCCGATGTAGATTGGGCGGGTGATAAGGATGATTATATCTCCAACACTGGTTATTTGTTGTATCTCGGTAGCACTCTCATCTCTTGCAGCTCCCAGAAACAACGCTCTGTTGATCATTCCTCAACTAAAGCATAATACAAAGCCTTGGCTTACACGACTAGTGAGCTTCTATGGGTCCTATCCTTTTTCACTGAACTTGGTCACATGCCCACAGTCAATCTAGTTATCTATTGTGACAATCTTGGTGCCATAACTCTTAGCGCTAATCCTGTTTTCCACTCTCAAATGAAACATATACCCTTGGCCTATCATTTTGTTCGTGAAAATGTTCAAAAAGGCATGTTTCGGGTGTCCTTTGTGTCTACCAATAATCAACTTGTTGATATACTCACAAAGCCTTTACTTCGCCCTCGGTTTGACTCATTACTGTCCAAGTTGCATCTCTCTTCCAAATCGTCTAACTTGCGGGAGGATATCAATTATAATAATTAGTCTTAAATTATAATAATTAGTTTTTATTAGTCAACGTTTGTATATCTGCTTTCCCTTTATTTAGGTTTATTGTCAGTGCTAAATTGGTGGAGTTTGTTCCCTTGACTCTTTCCAATTTACGTTATCAATTTGTATATTTATACTATTGTAACCCAGAAATAAAATTAATTCAAAGTGATTTTTTCTATACATGTTTCATTATTGTTATATTTTTTCAATGATTCTTTCTAAAAAGATTCAATAATGATATCATTATCAAATTTTTATCTTGATGGTTAGCTTTGACGAATTCCTATATCAAAATCTTTCTAATAGATGATCGAGTAAGCATGTATTGTTTGATGAACCCATATGTATTGATTAAGCTCATGTATCATTAGTGTTGTGTTTTATCGGTGATATTCTATTGAAAGACCCAGTAGTGGTATAAGAGTCAAAGGTTCGAATAGGTGGCTGGTTTAGAATAGTCCCTATATCAAAGTTTTCCTTATGAAGGTTGCTTAAGTGTGTCTTATTATTTGATAAATGATGGTACAAGTAAGACAATATTCGTGATTAGTTCGAGCAGAAAGTGCCAAAATGAAGGGACTCAATCACACGTCAGGAAAGATCATTGAGAATTCAAATGTGAGTATAAGTCCTATTGGGTAAAATTGAGGAAGCTTAGATCCATATGAGCATAATTAAAAAGTCATGTATTATTGACGACCAAAATATGTCGGAAACGTTAAAAATTTGTCAGTAATTAATAAAGAAAAAACCCATCGGTAAACATTGTTGGTAAATATAGTGTCATTCTTCACCTACTCCCTCCTCTCTTTGTCTACTTCTTTCTTTAGGTTTCCATTTTTTCTATGTTCTCCATCACCTCCACAACATATCTTCTTTCTCAATTACAATAAGTTATGTAAATATCGATGAATTTTACTAATGGATTATTTTTTCGATAATACGTATTTCATTTACTAATAGAAAAATTCAACGGATTTTGGAATTTTAATTGCTGATAAATATATCAAAAAAAATTGTTAGTAATAAATTCATTGGTAAGTCAGTCATAATTAAAATTTTAAAATCCGTTGGTAATTCAAATTTAGTGAAATATTTACTTTGGTTGGAAAAACTCCATCAATAATTTCAAGAATTTTTGTAGTGAATAAAGACAAATAAACTTAATGTCTTAAGGTTATGGGTTAGATATGATGTCAATCTCTTATGTATGGGCTGAACTCATGTCTTATTTATATTATATTTCTTTAGTGATCCTTCTTCGAAAGACTCATGTCACATTGTCTTCACGATTTTCTTTTGACCATTTTAATTTACTATGTTTCTAAATATTTAAATTATTCTATATAAGTAGGAGTATCCAAGTATTTTTGTATTTTGTCTTAATAAAAAAAGTTTATTAAAAGTAAAATCAATAATAAAAATTATGATTTTTATTTCCTTTTAAAGTAAAAACTATAGAAGTAAACAATTATAGTAACATTTTTGTAAATAGGTTGAATGACTTTACGTTGAACCACTTATGAGCTCATGTAAGAGGGATAATTTGTGTCAGATGTTGAACTATTTAATGTAAATTATCTCATTTATGTAAGTCTGTAAGTGGTCTAAGATAAATTTCTTATATTTATATTCACAAATTCTCTTCCTTATTCTCATTGTGTGAAAACATGCGAGATCAATCTTATGACTTATGGTTTCATTTGTAGTGATGATATAGTGATGGATTGATGGTATTTTGACCAACTCTTTTGTGTTGGGCATCTCATGGGGAATTCTTCATCTGATTGATTTTGTCATTGAGGTTTATTACTAAAGTTTGCATTATTATTTTTTACCATGACTATTTTTTGGGGGGACGCAGTCATGACTTTGCATGAATATCCCTTTTTTATATAGTTTATCGAAATCAAACATCGGTTCACACTTTGGTTCATTTTTTTAAGCATAAATGAAATGTGTATTTGTGAAGGATCTTTCATTTTTTCGATTGTATATAAAATGAATGGTTTTTTATAATGTGGAAGAAGAGTTAGTGATTAAAAAAGTCAAATTTAGAACAGAAGTTCGGTCACTCAAGAGAAGGTCGAGTTTCAAGAGTATTTAAGTGAATGATGAACTTGGACTTGAATATCCTTGAACATGTACAACTCAATCTTCTTCTTGAGTGGTCCAATATCCACCTTATGTTTGACTTCTCGATTAACCAACTCTTCGACTTTGGCAAAACTTTTCGTTTGTTAAAAATATGCAGAACTATAAAGTTCAAAAATATTCTTTTTTTTTTGTTGTTCTTTTGTAATTGTATGCAAAAACTATTAACATCGATCCTTGTAAGAATCTCATGTAAATTTCCGTCGATCAATTCAAGTGTTTGGCGTAAATTTATTTCGACCTGTTTTATATAAATTTATGACTGCTATTAGAAGTGGATGATGTAAATTTATATAAAATGAAACACTTCCATGTAAATTTCATGTATCTTGATATAACATCGAAGTCTAAAACAAACATGAAAAAACTAAAAAATTACGCAAGTAAAATCGTATTAATAAATTTTTATGTCCAATTAATGTCATTATATATTTTATAATGTCTTTATAAAATATATCATGATTCTTTTCAATTTCTTTGAAGTGAATTGCATACTAGATTTAATTTTTAATAATTATATGTAATAGTTATTAAAGGCCAAACATATATTCCATTATATGTATACTGTCAATCAAATTTAAATAAAACAAATAAAATTAAAATGATAATTTTTTAAAATACGCCAAAAAAAATTATATTAATATTTATTTTGTTAAACCAACATGTGCGTGAGCAGAAGAAAAACTTTGATAAACTAGAAAAACATTAACTATCATGTTTTTGGAAAAACATCCAACCCCACATGCCCATGTTCCTTTTTAATTCTTAAGTGTCAATCTAAACTTACGTGCTACACAATCTAAAACCTGAGTATAAAGTTGAAGAACACTTGCTTCCATACTAAGTATCTTTCCTCATCTTCAACTCTACTGCAATTTGATTGGGTAAGGAGCAACCTTTTGTAAGAGCAAAAGTCAACATGTTGTTGGAAACTATAATTTAAGACGTCATTTAGATTTTGGCCTCCTCATACACAAGATTATATCCTTCATTTTTCGGTGCAGAACATTCTTATCACCTTTTTCTCTCTTTTATGTTAAACAATTGTATGTTGTGTGGCATTAGTCGATATGCATTCGGGCCTTTTCAGAATGCCAAATTCAATGCACCATTTTCAGAATGAGGAATCGATTCCAGCACCTAAAATGTTCAGTGATTGATATTCAACCAACGCTGTTAACCTCAAACACAGAGAATGGCCTTTGCATCTTCTTTGATAAATGGTTTATTCCTCTCAAAGATTACGACTGATTGTAGATGCAAAGTGATACCAAATAATAGGTATATCGGTTAAAGATGCAAGATCTTCTCAACTGAATTTCTTTGTGATCTTTGACTCACCACAACACTTGTTTTCGCATATACCTTTCCACGTCTCAAAGTGCTTCTCATCCTAACGCACAAAAACTCTTCAACAAAACCCACACTTTCCTTCATAACTTTCTTTTCATTACAAAAACAATAATTTTGCTTTTAACATTCTGGGATTTTCAATTTTTTACTTCAAATTAGGCAAATTAGATTCCAAATGTTCTGATTGTGTATGATTTTAGTCAAATGGATCATAAAACATGTTAACCAAACCTTTTATATATTTAACGAAAAACTAACGGAGATACAAAAATAATCAAATTATGATTTTTGGATCAAATTCGCTTAATTGAAACTTCAATATCATAATCACAAAATTATAAAAAAACCTCTAGAGTTTGGTCTTAATGTTTTTGGGCCATTTAGTAGTTATTCCGCCAGCCCACTTACTCTGGTTAAGGTCCATGATGCCAATCAATATCAATGAAGTGGGCTCACCACCCCTTTTCCTGCACCTCCCTAAATTCTTTTATTTCCAAAATAGTCTTTTGAAATTTTTTTACTTTTACCATTTAGATTTTATTTTTATTTTAAACCCTAATTCCACCCTCTTTTATTTGCACAGCCACTACACCCCCACCCCCACCCCCACTTCTCTCTCTCTCGGATCTATTCCCCATTTCCGTTTTCTCCCCTCCTCTTTCTCCTCTTTCACTTTTGATTTTCGTTTTCTTTTGTAATCCCCATTTCTTCTTCCTTTGCATTTTTGTTTCACTGCTTCCATTGGCCGTTGAGTGGTGGTGTGGAGGAGCGTCGAGACATAAAAGGGGCTTTACCGTTTCACTGCTTCCATTTCACTGTTTCACTGCATTTTCGTTGTCTTTACTAATTATGAAAGGGGCACACATACAAATGAAGAGGCACGGTGTAGGAGAGAAGAAATAAAGTGTGTCAGTGTTGGTGCACCGTGGAGAAAAAGATTAAAAAGAATGAGTAGAAGTGAAGAGTACCGTATGAAGAAGAAAGAAAGTTTGTATGTGCCGTGAGAACAGTGAAACAAAGAGGAGGGTTATATTTTAAATTGTTGAGTATATATTTGCTGAGTCAGATTTTAGAGTGTTGTGCTTATTCTGGATTTCAGAAAAAAAAATGTTAGTTTATTAATAGAGAATATATTTCCAAAATTTTACAAATTTTGTGTGAGGGTGTAGAGATGATTTTATAGGGAAGACCGCTTTTAATGGGTGGATCGGATGTTGGTGAAAAGAAAATATTTTTACCAACCATCCTTAACTCTCTTACAGGATAAAAGTAGGGTTAAACAAGGAATGTAGTGCTGTAGGAAGAAGAGTGTGGTGATGTAGGGAGAAGTGCTCATGATGTGGAAAACTAAGCCCAAAACGGATTACCAATAAAAAAAACAAGCACAAACTGAGCCCAAAAAAAAATATATATATATAAATATATATATATATATATATATATATATATATATATATATATGGGGTTTTTCAGTTGGTACATTTTAGTAATGTGTACCGGATTTTAGTAGAAAAAAATACCGTTATATATTATGGATTCCAAGTTTTAAGGTTAAGGTATTTTAATAATTTTCATTCTCAAAACTTAAAAAAAAAAAAAACCACCAAACCCTTACTCATCTCTCTCATTCCTCTCAATCATTTCTCTTTCATCTCTCTCATTCCAACCTTTTCTCTCTCATCCTACTGTAGCTCCAATTGAAAAAAATCAGAAACACATGCCTTTAAAAAATTTTCCTTTGTAAAGAGTTGAGTCATTGACATATTCACCTTCAAGGCAAAGGTTCATTCAAGATCTCTTCAATTTCACCTCTCTAATTTCATCATCTGTATTTGTTGAATCATCATCTCTAAAAAAACCCTCCAGGCCAATTACCAATTCTTTCGGATGTCATTATGCTTGTGAAAATTAGATAAAATTATATACGACAAAAATTATAAAATGAAAACTCATTATAAAGTCATTTTTTGTAAAGAATTGTTTAACAACTGAGTGTTTCTGATTTTTTTCCAGGCCAATTACCAACTCCTTTGATGTCATTATGCTTGTGATAAGACAAAAATTATAAAATAAAAACTTTTTGTAAGAAATTGTTTAATAGCGAGTATTTCTAATTTTTTTCAAGTCAATTACCAATTCCTTTTTGCTTGTGAAAATTGAATAAAATTAGATAAGACAAAAATTATAAGATGAAAACTCATCATTTTTTTGTAAGATTGTTTAAAGTGTTTCTGATTTTTTCAATTGGGGCTACAGTATGGATGACAGAGAAAAGATTGGAGTGAGAAAGAGGAAAGAGAAAGGGTTGAGAGGAATGAGAGAGGTAAGTAAGGGTTTGGGGGTTTCTTTTTTTTTTTTAGTTTTGAGAATGAAAATTATTAAAATACCCTTAACCTTAAAACTTAGAATCCATGATATATAAGGATATTTTTGTCTACTAAAACCCGGTACACATTGCTAAAATGTACCAACTGAAAAACAGGCGCGTTAGCAAACCATATATATATATATATATATATATATATATATATATATATATTATTGAAAAATAACTCATGTAAGAATTTTAAATATTGTTTTATTATAATTATATATAAATAGTTAAAATTGAAAGTTAGTAATATACAATTTTTTAGAAATAATTTCTATGTATGTTATAATTTTGATTATTAAATAAGTTCTGACCATTTATAATTTTTTTATTTTTCTCATAATAGCTATTAAGTGATAACTATTTTGGTTTACTTCACTACCAATAGACTAATTTAATTTATATTACGTGAACTAATAGAAATAATTTGTTTCCGTGGACATATTTATTTCTATATGACTAATTTGATATCATAGTATGACCTTTAGGAATTCTCAAAGGCTAAGTTGTAGGGAAAGAGGGAGGAACCTTCTTCAAGAGTATTATATTTGTTTTCTAGTACAAAATATCTTTGTTTGTATTGACTTCACAATCGAATGGTTCAACAAACTTATGATTACTTTTAAAATCTTTTATATTATTAAAGATAATTTAGTAGTTAAAATAAGATATAATTCTTTCATCTTGTAAAAACATAGAAAGACTCATAAGATTATTTTCATATTCTTAAAAATATATTTAAGAAATAATTATTTAATTTTTAATTGATAAGATATTTCATATTTACATGCAAATGTTATCATGAGTATAAACAAGATAATTTAGTATATTGTGTTTCTTTAAACATCTGTTGTGGTCCTAAAAATGAAAAAAGCTAATAGAATAATTTTGGCTGTGAGAACCTGCGGTTCGTTTTGAAAGGGCAAGGGATCATATTCGTGGGCACAATCATTATTCAGTTTAGCGTTTTCTTATTATTACTATCAAATTCTTCATTCTTTATCTCTGCTCTTCAAACTCACAACAACAAAGCAGATCAAGAAAGGAAGAATGGTGAAGGACAGAAACATCGGTGTTGCATTGGACTTCTCCAAGAGCAGCAAGGTTGGTCTCAAATGGGCGATTGAAAACTTGGCCGATAAAGGCGACACCTTTTACATAATCCATGTCAACCACGATTCCTCTGACGATCGTAACCAGTTGTGGGTCAAATCTGGTTCACGTGAGTGCCATTTATTTTTCATTTTTCATTTGGGTCTTTTCCGAGAATGTCCCATCCTCTGTTTTCCTCTGTTTTCGTACGATCTGATTTTATATGGTTTGGTTCTCTTTGCAGCTCTTATTCCTTTAAGTGAGTTCAGAGAAGCAGAAGTTCTGAAGAACTATGGCGTACAAAGTGATGCTGAGGTCCTTGATTTGCTTGACACTGCCACCAGACAAAAAGAGGTTTCATATTTTTCTATTTTCTTTCCATGTTCTCTCTTTTAACATAGTTTTGTGTACCGTGGGTTGATACTAGACATTATACCTAGATTCTTAGCGTTTGCCATGAGTTTTTGAGCTTACGAGTGAGTTTTGGATTCGTAGGTTAACGTTGTTGTAAAATTGTACTGGGGTGATGTGAGAGAGAAACTTTTGGATTCCATTGAAGATCTGAAGCTGGACTCTTTGGTCATGGGAAGCAGAGGTCTCAGCACAATCCAAAGGTGCCTACACTTGTTTTAACACTTTTTTTTTTAATTTGCTATGTTTCATTAAAAATTACAAAATCATAAAAATATTTTTTAAATATAAAAAAAGAAACTTACAGTTTTATAATTTTGTAATAAAAATAATAGAAAAAAATAGTGTTTTAGTATTTATCGAAAACTTCATTCGTAGTTTTTCCCATGACCATAAACCACTCATTATCTGTATGGATGTCTTGGATATTTTTGTTTGTGTTGTTGTGTTAAGAATATGTGGTTTTTATTTGTTAATTGTTATGATTTATTTGAATAAAATGGTGTAAAAAATACAGAATGATTCTGGGAAGTGTAAGCAACTTTGTGATGACTCATGCTCCATGCCCAGTGACCATTGTGAAGGAGCATTAGAATGCAGATGATAGTTTTGGGAGAACATTTACCTCTTTGATGATGTTTTTTCATCCATTGTACTCTCCACTGTACTATATATACTATGTAATGTAATTTTACATCTATACCGTCTTAGAACTTGTTCATCATGATTACGTTTTACATATGAAGTACTCTAATATTGTAATTTTAATATTACACTACCTACTGGAAATTTTATTTTTACATAATATTCTTATTTAGATCCATGAACTGTTGATAATTTATCCATTTTTAAGAATAATTAAGAAATTCAATTAATAATTTATTCATACCAGCGTTACCGACAAGTTTTAACTACGACTTGAAATTAAATCATGTTGGGAAGGTTACTCCCTACGTCATCCCATGTTACTTATTGTATCATCACATTTTTTTAAAATTTCAAAACTATCTTTCACATTTTAAAATATTCTACACTTCCACTTCTTTTCTTTTCCAACGAATATCAACATCTGTTAAAGAAAAAATTCTTCAACAGATCCGTTAAAGAAAAAATTCTTCAACGAATGTGTCACATCCGTTAAATTTCTTTTTTTTTCATTTTAATTTTTAGTTTTTTAATTTATTGTATTTTAAATTAATATATAAATATTATTTAATTTTTTTTAAATTATTACTTAATTATTTATAAATTAATTTTATTTTATTTAATAAAATAATTATTATTAATTTAATTTATGTATTATTATTTAAATAATAATTAAAATATTTTTTACAAATATATTAAAACGGATGCACCACATCGTTCAATATTTTTGTTTTTTTTAGTTTTTAGTTTTTTATTTTTTTTATTTTAAATTAATATATAAATATTATTTAATTATTACTTAATTAGTTATAAATTTATTTTATTTTATTTAATAAAATAATGATTATTAATTTAATTTATGTATTATTATTTAAATAATAATTAAAATATTTTTTATAAATATATTAAAACGGACGTGCCACATCCCTTAAATTTTTTTGTTTTTTTTTAGTTTTCAATTTTTTCATTTTTTTTATTTTAAATTAATATATAAGTATTATTTAATTATTTTAAAATTATTATTTAATTATCTATAAATTAATTTTATTTTATTTAATAAAATAATTATTATTAATATTAATTTATGTATTATTATTTAAATAATAATTAAAAATTTTGTTATAAATATACTAAAACGGATGTGACGAAATCCGTTGAATTAGTTTTTTTTTAGTTTTTAGTATTTTAAATTAATATATAAATATTATTTAATTTTTTTAAAATTATTACTTAATTATTTATAAATTAATTTTATTTTATTTAATAAAATAATTATTATTAAATTAATTTATATATTATTATTTAAATAATAAATAAAATACTTTTTAAAAATCTATTAAGCGAATGTGGCTACATCTATTGAAGTTTTTTTTTAAATAAAAATAATAAACTAAAATATAAAATATGTAAACAGATGTCAACATCCGTTGAAAGTGAAACGAATGTTGACATCCGTTTTATAAAAGGACAAATTAGGTATGGAGTGGTATAGAAATCGGTTGGTTGATGGTGGTGGAGGGAGCAAGTCTCTCATGTTGGACCACTAAGTAATCTTTAAAGAGTTTAGGGTAAACTCTTTCTTCACCTCCAATAATTTCAAACTGTACCTCCAATGATGAAATGACTTATTTATACTACTTCATCTTCTTCTTCCAACACCCCTCCTGCACCCCCTCCCCCTACCTCCTTGAGTTTTTATTTCAGACTTATTAGACACTCATTACCCTGCCATGCTCTTTAAAGAGATTGATTTTTTAACTGTTTTCATTCTAATTAGTATATTTTTACCATTGGTAATGTATTTTTTATTTTATAATACACAATCGTGAATACAAATTTTATATTTTAGAATGAACAATCAAGAATTCAAAAAAAAAATGAGAATGCAGAATTTGAAATACAAAGTATTTTAAAATCCATAATTAAGTAATAAAAAGTGATTCGTAATATATAATTCAAAATAATAAATTTTATATAAAAGTATACATTTTGAAATATAAATTTTGTACTGAATTTTAAAATTATATTTTGGATTATAAATTCTATAATATAATATATAATAAAAATTTAGATTTTTAAATATATAATCTAAAATATAAATTTATATTTTGAATTGCCAAAATGTCTCCAAAGTACAAAATCCAAAATTGAAAATGAAAATCCTAAGCTAAAGAATAAATTTGAAAATTTTAAATTGAGGAGTGCAAGTTGAAATCAGGGGGAACAAGAGCAAAACTGACGAGTTTGTCATAAATGAGAGTGTTACTTTCTACACCATTACATATTTCTGCCTGCACCTCTCCAAATTTTTTACTTCCAAAACTAACCCTAGATAAATTTGTTTTTACTTTTACTCTTTTTAATTTAAAACTCTAATGACATTCACTTTCCTTTTCAGACGTCGCATCTACCCTCACATAATCACTCATTTCTCTTTTTTCCTTTCTTTCTCCTCTCATTCTCTTCCTCTTTCATTTTTTTCAATCATTTCCGTTAGCCCCACAACCCCACATAACCACTCATTTCTCTCTTTTCTTCTCTTCCTACTCTCCTCTTCTTCCTCTTTAATTTTTCATTTCCTTTTCCCTAAGTTGCTTCCATTCACTCTCCTACGGGAGGCAAGACGAGGGAAGGAGTGAATGTCATCCATTGCCTCTTCCTCCCAGTTCTCCAACTAGTCCTTCTTTTGTGCTTTCCAGTTTCATCACATGACCAAATGGACTGTTGGAAAATGCTACCAACAATGTGTCCAAGTGGAGAAACGGAAATGAGAGATAGTGTTTTGATTGATTTATTTGTTGATTTATTTTTAATTGATTTAAAATAAATTGTATATTTATTTGCAAAGAATAAAAATTGTTTTGATATAAAAGAAAAAAAAAACTCGTTGAAGAGGTCTATGGACTTGAGAGATCTGTTGGATCTTAACGGAGGTTGATATCCCTTAACAGAGGTTGATATCCCTTAACGGAGGTTGATATCCCTTAACGGAGGTTGATATCTGTTAACATATATGATACGAATGATTAACAGATATGGAAATCCATTTCAAGCTTTCCATATATCTTTTAACCACAATTATTACGTTTTTACTGAGGGACAATTATGGAATTGGGGTGGTGGAGGAAAAAGATGGGGTGGTGGAGGGAGTAACCCTCCATAAATGATTGTTCGGTGGGCTGATAATAATTGCCCAAAATTGCTAACTATTTTTTGAAGAGTTTTTCCCTACATTACCCCAACTTCTTCTTCCACCACCACATTCCTCCATTACATTCAGTAAAAGTTATCTACCACGGTTAAAAAATGATTAAAGGCCTTAACAGAAGTGAGAAATCTGTTGGACTTTCAACAAATGTCCATATCCATTTATGGATATGGATTTCTGTTAAAGATTCAACAAATCTCCTATTTTCGTTAAGGTCTCCAACCATTTTTATTTATTTTTCTAACTAACTTAAATATTAAGTCAACTATAAATAAATAAATCTAAAAAACAAATAATTAATAAACCGAAAATACAAATAAAAAAAGAAAAAGAAATAGCAAAGGATAAAACGGAAATGAGAGATCTATTTGGGCTTCATCAAATGTCTAGAAAAGGATTGAGTGTCTGCATGGAATGCATTGTCAATAAAGCTAGATACAATGTCCAGTTTGATAAATTCATCACAAGCCAAAAGGAGAAGATTATTGGCAATCAAATATGATCAAGGCATCATTCATAATGTTTCAATTTCTCCTATTATTGTGTTTGTCCAATGAGATTTTCAAGTCCTTGGTCCCACGTTTTGCTAATGTTGTACCTGTGGTGTCACTCGAGATAAATTATTATATAGTCTGATACTATCACTTGTTCATAGTCTCAGTCAATCTTTATGTGACACAACTTATTTTTGTTGTCAAATCTGTGGGTTGCCAATAAAATAATCAAATATGCTTATTTAAGATTCTCAGATTTCTTGCAACAATACATTCATGCTTCTTTGGGTCTTTGGAGCTTGGACCCTAGGCAAGGCTTCAAAGGATATATTTTTGTTTTTATGCACAAAATGGTTTATTATTTGAAAAAGCAACTAGATCCATGATACACTGCATTCCAAAATAAATAGTAATAGTCAAGTCTACCAACTCCATAGCATCTAGAACCCTGATTTCATTTTCCTTAAGTATAATGCATGAGCTTCAGAAGTACTGGATTTTCTATGAAAATTACAAGTGTAGATGATTTTGGTTCATTTAAGAACAAAAAGAGCTGTTGTGCACCAATTTCTAACTCAAAAACATATGGTACTCACTGTTCAATGAACATTACAAAAGATGTTCAGGTTTTTTCAACCTTTCTCACATTTTTTGCCTTTCGACGTGGTTCAATAGATCTCAGTGGTGTTGTTCCTTCGAGGGTGGTAGCTTGCTAGAGTTAGGGTTTGGCGCTGGTGATGTGGAAGATTTGGGATCGAAATCCATGACAATCGATTTGGGGGTTGTGGAAGGTGTTGTCACCTACATTACGTCATGTTTAATTTTTTAAAATATTTAACAGTGTAACGTGCCACGTATTCATCAAATTTCACAGCTCAGTCAGGTTTGACCACGGTGGCATTTGCACCGTTAGATTTTTAACGGTGTGAGCGAAAAAGACCGGATTGAATATTTTTTAACAAATTATGGGACTTTATTGAACTTTTTTAAAAGATAGCATCATTTTGAATCAAACTCATAAAAGTAGGAACCAAATGATGTATTAAACTAAAAAGGTATTAATAACGTAATAGCTAATGCAACATGTAATACTAATACGCCGTTGACATTTGCTAACATTTCTTTTCAGTGACACAAGATAAAAAGTTATTACATGATATATTTTTTTAAAATTTCTAACAATAAACGTTCCTAATTTAACAATATATGTGGTCATTTGTTTTCTTCATTTTGACAATATTTTAGTAATTACAAATTTAAAATGAATTATTTTTAGGTTTTAAAATTATTATTACCATGGTGATGAATTTGCAACAATGTTTTTTAACTTTAAACATACAATTAACTAAAAATTTTATCATGATGACATAATCCATTTATCAATGATAAGTGATGTAGTGATATTTTTGTAATAAAATATAAAACAAATCATGAAATCCAACTGTCATAATAAGTTATGTGACTTTTGTAATAAGTTACAAGATTTTTTACGAAAGGTGAATTTAAAATCGTCATAATGAATAAATGTTGTACTTATATTTTTTTTCTCATGAAAATACTAGTGCATTCTAATTGTTTAATTTTTTACTTCTTCTTCACACTTCTTATTTTCTTGTCATCTTCACACCTTAAGGATGTGTATACATCAGTGGATGTTATTATTTAAGTGGAAACGCGAGGAATGATCTGTGAATTAAATTGTATTTGTTTGGTGAGATTTGCGACGATGTAATTAAGCTGATTTGCGAGATACACCCATTTCCGGTTTTGCGCTATTATGGTGAGATTTGTAGTTATTTGAAGTAAAATCTCATGTTTGTCTTCATTGGTTTTTAAAATACCCGTGGTTGAAAACGAAGAATGAAGATGGAAAAGTCACAAAGCATGGCGTATTCGGTTAGAGGAAAGAGGTATTCAATTTCGCGCCTTACAGCAAAAGTGAATCAGGGTGTATTTGATTCCTTTTAATTTGTATTTGATTCCCCTGCCCTATTCGGTTCCCAATCTATTTTATTCAAGGAAAATGTTATTTGGACAACAAAAGTTTGACACAATTTTGACAACGGCGACGTGGCAGCTGTGCATTGGCTCAGTGAATTGAAAACAAACCAGAAAAAACCCAAAATACCCCTCACCCCGGTTCACTGAGCCAATGCACAGCTGCCACGTCGCCGTTGTCAAAATTGTGTCAAACTTTTGTTGTCCAAATAACATTTTCCTTTATTCAATTCCTAGCTCCTATATTGGCAAGTGGAGTCGTGTATTCGGTTACCACTCCATGCTATTCGGTTCCAACGTATGTATTGGTTTGGATGTATCATCATGTGACAACACCAATTACGGTTCTCAAACCCTACATTCATTTTCATTATACATTAATAATTATTATATTAAAAAGATAATATCATCACAATCAGGATTAATAAATGGTCGATGCTTCCAACATGACACCTTCAAATAATTTTTTTTAAGCAACTCCTCCGTAGCTAAAAATGCTCTGGAAATTTCCTTCAATTTTAAGAAATACATGGATGGACTTTTAAAATTAGTTTTTGAGATAAAAAAATTAATGTAAACATTTTTAATAATTAATGTTAATTTTTTACTCTTTATAAACATTTCTACAATTAAATATAACATTAACAATTATCATTTTATATTACTTTAATAATTAGGAGTATTTTGGTAATCTTTAATTACTATCAAATAAACATTTCTTTTAATTTTTGTGTCTATGGTATTTGTACCATCTAGTTTGTGTCAAATCCTAAATACATATTAGTTTTGTCTACTACTTGTACCGATTTTGAAAAATTCACTAAAAATAGATAGAAATTGATTTTTGAGTCAAATCTTTTGTGATAGCTTCTATTTATGTATTTTTGTTTACAGAGTTTTTACATTGCACATATTAGTCATGGATTCCATTTTGACAAAATGTAATAGTGAAAAACCTTGAAATGATATTTGTTAAATATTTTCTTTTTTTAAAAAAAAAAACTCACTTTCTAAGACGATTAGAATTTAAACTTTCATAGAAAGTAACTCATTCTATGACATGTATTTTGAATCATTATAAAAGGTTAAGCTTTCTATGTAGTTCTTATTTGGGTCTTCTGTACAATCGTCATAAAAAGCCTATTTTAATCATTATAGAATTTCTTTCATAAAAAGCCTATTTTAACCATCATAGAATTTCTTTTTTGCATTACTGAATACTAATGGTAGTAAACATACAAAACTAAAGTACTTTATCATAAAAGAGGAAGTGGAAGGGACTTTGTCTATTGCGTGATGTACAACCATCATGATTTGAGTTAGTTTTTTTTCTTAGTTATGAAATTATGATTTATCCAATAGAAAGAATGTTTCAGGATTAAATAGATTTTTAATCCCTATATTTGTATCTGTAATTGGAATTCGTCTATCTCAAAGTTTATATAAAATCCATCTTCATACTTTAGTAATACAGGGAATACATCCTTCAGAGTCCATAAATGTTAACTTTTAGATAATGTGCCTAATGACAATGCTAATTGCCTATCATAACACATGGCTGACATGTGTTTGTCACGTGTAATTTATTTTTTTTCTTTTAATTTCTCTTTTCTTTTACATTTTTTGTTTAGAAGGATATATTTCATGCATGACTAAATTATAAAGATGAACTGTATATAAACTTTTGAAAAGTAACGAATTTCAATTTTGCATGTAAATGAAAATTAAAAACATATTTAATCCAAATAAATAAAATTAACTTTCTAATTTTTTTAAGAATTTAATTTTTCCATAATTTTAATAATTTTTTGATATTTTTGCAATGTTTAGTGAATGAATATTGGGGACATATAGTGGATATTCACCTTCTTTGTATAGTGCCACCTAGCTTTTTCTTTATTAATTTGTCATTAAATAATCTCCACTATAAGTACTTATTGTATTATAATGTAGGTTGAATTTTTATATTCTGTATCATAAAATTCTTACATATATATATATATATATATATATATATATATATATATATATATATATATATATATATATATTATCAATTCTACTTTAATGAGTTTTTTTTTATAAACATTTAACATTTATATGGTATGCATGCTACAAGAGTAGAAATTGCATGTTTCTTAAAACCTAATGCATCATCTATAAGAACATAATAGAAAATGATAAAAATTTGATTGTATATAATGAAGTTAGTCAATTAATGGTGTCAGGCAACAAAAATTTTGTTTCATTGTTTTTCTTCAAACTTAGCATAAACTAAGGAAAACAACATTAAATCTAATTATATAACCTATAAAAATAAAAATGTTTTTCATTAAAAAATATTTTTGTCACTCCTTCGGCATTCACTTCACAACTAATTTTAATAGAAAAAAAATTGAATTATGTATACTTTTAGTCTTTATAATTCCATATGTAAATTTGAAATTCTTTCTTCTGAATTTTTTTATTTTATGAAATTGTCTTTTATACTTAAGTAATGGATGAAGTACGTCTTCCATAACCAGAAGAAAAAAATGCAAAGAAAAAGAAAAATAACAAAAACTTTTTTTTTAAATTACACGTGGTGGATACCTATTAGTCACATGCTCTAAATTTTAATCAAACCAGCATGAGAATTAAACACATAATTAAAAGATATTCCATTCACTACTAAAAGATATATATAAATGAATTTTGCATAAACTTTAAGGGATTGACGAATCCAGCTTCACATAACTAAAATAATAGTTAACCCAGTGCTTTATTATCTTAGTGCGTTATGTTTTGATTTGTTTGTTTATTAAACGTATACAATATCATACAAGTTAAATAGAAGAATGTATGACTTTTTATATATGATATAAGATACAACTGACCGATTGATCAAAGAAAGAAATGAATAAATTAAATAACGAAGAATAACACACATACCATTCTCTTCCTTAAATCTATAGAATAGAATAGTGAACCAAATATATGAGTACTGAATAGCAAGATGTCACAAAAAATATATACATGTATTCTCCCTTTCATATAGGTGAGAATTATGTAATTTTAATTATCCTCTAAGTTTTCCATATTATGAAATTATTAGAAAACCATAACACTTTTATATGAATAACCATAATGTTTTTATGGCACTTCTTTCCAATATTCATGTATCAGGAACCAAATATAGCTTTGAGGAACACAAAGATGCTGCATAATTTATTGATTGAAATAGTAAAATATCAACACGAATAACTGGGTTATTTGTGTGACATGCGGAAATCCTAGATTTTGAAGCGAAATTTTAACCAACAGCAACAACTCAATGACAATTTTCCTTAGAAATTCTAAATCTATCACAATATCAAATCTATTTTGAAGCAAAAAGGCCTTCATAGCGTCCTTTAAAAAAGCCAAAAACTGGGTCTCTAGGGGGAAGACTTTCTTTCACAATTGGATGGTTCACAAATTCTTGGCTCCACCTGTAGAGATTAGGAAATTTCTCACTTGTCAATAACTCCAAACCTGCTATTTCTTGAACCAAAGGGATCCAAAATGCTACATAGACAGCAGCAATATCTACCAACCCAAGCTCCTCTCCTCCGAAGAACTTCTTCTCTTTTATCTCATTCTCAAGAAACTGCAGACTCTCATATGCTTCTGCAACATTCTTCTCACGCTCTTTCTCATCAACTGTGAAAACAGATTTCCACGTAGCACCCACAATCTGATTTCATAAATCACACTGTTTATTAGCCACTGTTGTATAAATCACAATAATTTAAGGCAGTTTAAATTAACTTTATCAACTTAGAGTAACTCAATTTCACAATCCCACAAAATCAACTACCGTATTCAGGATTGCTTCTCACTTGTATATTCTGTTCCTATTACCGGTAGATACAAGATCTTCAACATCAACCATTCATATGACTTTAGATAAAGTTGTCTAATTTATTCCAAGATTTAACATTTACAACATGTCATGAAAGATGGTGTTTTTGGGATAAACGAAGAAAAAGGAAGAAAAGTGGAAAACAATGGTTACCTTGTCATCGATGAATTTGGACCAGAAACGAGCCAAGGCTCTCTGGTAAGGATCGGAAGGCAAGATGGGATTGTTGTTCCATGTCTCATCGATGTACTCAACAATCACAAGAGACTCTGCAAGGGGTTTCTCACCGTGAACAAGGACTGGAACCTTCTTGTGAACTGGGTTGTATTTCAGAAGCTGTTCACTCTTGTTGCCCAAATTTTCTTCCACGTATTTGTATTCAACGTCCTTCAACTTCAGGGCTATCTTCACCCTGCAAACAAATGGGCTTACTCTAGCTCCCAGAAGGGTCAGTTCTTCCTGACTTGAACCCATCGAAGCACTTCAATTCAAAAGACTTTTGATAATCACTTTCAAACACTTAGCTTGGTGGTATATTCCTAAGGCTTCTACGGGCTTTTATAGAGTCAGGAAAGTGGGAAAGAGTTGCTAAGCAATTAAGTAATAGAAAAATAATACTTGATTAATATTATCTATCTTTTTATAGAATAGTTTATTTATTTCGTACATTAGCTTTATAAAATATTTGGCTTAATATCATTGATCTCAATTCAAAATGATTCTAATTTTTTTTAAAATGTTCAATGTAGTCCTAAAGATTGTAATCTATGTTCAATTTAGTCCTTTTTGTAAACGTCGTTTAAATCGTTAATAATTAAATGTTCAGTTGTGCAATTAGTGAATGACATGTCATTTAACCGTTGACATAGGTAGTTTAAGGCGTAGTGAGGTGGATGTGGCCAATAAGGCATTGCTACGTGTCATTCCCTTTCCCACCCAAAATTAGGGTTTTAGATTGGGGAAAGGGATCTCATGCGCTTCTTCTCTCTTCTTCCTTGCGGTGCAAATTAGGGACGTATTTGTAGGTATGGGAAGAAGCTTGGTGGTGTTGTGGCTAGCAAGGTGGTGGAGAGGTTGATGACGGTGATCCTTGTGGCTGCACATGGTGTCGCGACATGGTTGAGATTGAACGGAGAAGATGCGCGATGATTGAAGGCGCAATGTTGATGCTTCTCACGTGGTCGCAATTATGTGTGCAAGTTTTGAACTGGTTTCGCGAAGGAGATTACAAATCTGCAATTTTAAGGTTCGCATAGTGGTGGCGACACTAAGGTCTTGTGGTGTTGATGGCAGCAGCGACCTGAGGCAGTGGTGGCAAGGTAGGCGTTGTTTCTGCTGCGAAGAAGGAGTGATTTGTCGTTGTTGCTGTTGGGTTGCGTTTTTGGGTTCCTCTCATGCAGGTACGTGTTGATGGTGGTGAGGTAGTGTCGCGGCGGCGCTCGCAATGAAGGGAGAATGGTGGCGCATTTAGGCTTCACGGGGGCAGGTCGGGTTTGATGGTGGTGAGGTGTTGTCCACGTCAATAGTTAAATGATATGTCATTCACTGATTGCACAGTTGGACATTTCACCGTTAACAATTTAAACTGTGTTTGCAAAAAGAACTAAATTGAACACAATCTTTAGAACTATATTGAACATTTTAAAAAAAATTAAGATCATTTCGAACAAAAATGACAAAAATTGAATCAACAGTGGTATTAAGCCATAATATTTTAATATAATTTGTTTTCTAGATATATTTTTGTTGAGTAATTTATTTGTTTTCTTTACCTTCTCTTTCATATCAATATTGTTTAAAAAATTGTATATATTTATATGAATTTAACGAAATTTAAAGAAAAAAGAGTAGTTTTTCGCTAAACCAAGAATATAATTGATCTTAAACTAATGTGTAGAGAAGTAAATAAATAAATAGATAGGGTCAACGAGAATAATTGAGAAACCAAGGTGTAGAATTTATGTAAGCGATTGCATCATCATCAACATCTAAGTAACAATAAATACAAATCGAAATTCCTACCAACTGGTTCACGTGCCCTCCACGTTACATGTTAATTCTATCCCTTTTTATCGTTTTCAACGTTCCAAATTGGTAAAATTTAAAATTTAAAACTTTTAAATTTAATTAACAAATTTGTAGTTTTAGTTAAATTTTAATTTTAATTAACATATAATTAGATGAAAAAGTTTAATTAAACAGTATATATACGACAACGTAAAATCCATTGAGCTCTTTAAAATTGAAAAGTGGGAATTATTAAATTTTCAGTAAATTATGAAGACACGTAGTTGAAACTACTGACACAGGTACTTTAACACGTATATTGTTATGGTTTGATTCGTCATGGAGTTCGTCACAAGCGTGTGGTGGAAGTTGTCTAGTTCAGTTCGAATTGTGTACTCTCTTTTTATGCGTACGTTCGTTCCACGTTCCTGCTTAATTAATTTCTAGCTTTCTTTATTTTATTTTCATTTTTTTGTGAAATTTGTAAGAAAAGAAATTTAAATTAAAAACTGAAAAACTCATGATGGTTGTAATTAATGAAACGATTTTAATATTAAATCGTATTTATAGTAAACAATGATAAAATAAGAAGTTATAAAAAGTTGGGTTGAAAAGCATGTATAATATTCTTCATGGAGAGAACCTTCTCGCTAGTTGGATCAAAGGAAATAATACACACTACGTAACCATTCCATTAATAATTTATACGAGAAAACAACATCTTAAAAGAAAATTCTAAAATGCTCCATCTGAAATAATAACACCTATATATTTATTAGGTTTTATTATCATTAGTTCGGATTCCTAACTTATTTTTAGCTTCTTTTTTTCTATAGATAAAGAGATATATCTTGGCAGAAACACAGTATATATGAAGAACAATAATCAGAAATCTTTTTTATTTATTACCGTGTCCAACTTCTTATTTTTTTTAGTTTTGCTTATGATTTCTTCCTTTTTATAAAGTCAGTTTTTTTTTTTGTGTTTGTATTTTTTCGTTTTAATATGTTGTTAGTTTTGTTACTATGCTTTTCCTTATTTATTCTTCTTTTTCCTTTGGTGTGTTTACACGTTATTTAGTTGTTGCTAGTCCTTTCAATCCTCTAGGCAAGACTTATTGGTTTTATTTTGTTTTAGCTCCTTTTATTGCATTTATCTACTATTGTTATATGTTGTACATAATTGTTTACAATGGTTAAGAATTTTGAGAATATAATAAGATTGATGATAAAAGGGAGACACTTAAACTTAGGGTTAGAATTAATAACTTGTGGTATGTGAAGAATAAGGATCGAAGTAAGCATCAAGAAACGATGACTACGGATAATAAAGTATATATGCTTTCTAAACCTTCTTACCACGTGGAAAAATGGGCCAAGCTTCTAAGTTGTCGAGTTGCTCGAACTATCAAGCTACTCAAGTTGTTGAGTTACCAAGTTGCTAGAGTCTTCGAGTTGTCGAACTACTTGAGCTATCAAGCTACCGAGCTGCTTGAGTTGTCAAGTTGCTCGAACTGTCGAGCTACCGAGCTGCCATGTTACTGAGTTAGCCCTTCAAACCTAGTCCTTTTTACTAACTTTACTTTAATTATGTGTACTTCATTTAAATTTTCACATGATTGTATGTGTTGTAAGGTGACCTTATACCGACTATTGAGCTACTCAAGCTGTTGAGCTACCAAGTTGGTCGAGTGGTCAAGTTGTCGAGCTTCTGAACTGTTCGAGCTATCAAACTGTCAATCTACTTGAGCTGTTGAGTTGCTCGAGTTGTCGAGCTACTGAGCTGTTGTGTTACCGAGTTAGCCCTTCAAACCTAGCCCTTTTCGCCAGCTCTACTTTAATTATGAGTACTTTATTTAAACTTTTACATGATTGTATGTGTTGTAAGATAATCTTATATCGGTTATGGTTAAGAAAGAAAATCCAATTGTATAGAAGGGTAGGTTGGTAGAGAATGAGACATATGTCATACATAAATTTAAAATTCTGAAGAACCAAACAAAATATTGGGTATGTGACCATGTTTGTAAGCTATTGTTTATTGGTGCTACTGTTGTTAAAATACAATTCCTTTGAAAGCATTCAATTTTAAAACCATTAAGGAAATTAGGGATGGTGACTTTTATATTGCTATGATATTGGTATATGAAGTTTGTTTGTTTTTTTTGTTATTCTTCAAATGTCTTACGTTGATGTTAATTGTTTAGCTTATCCATTTAGATGTAATCGAAATTATGCACAATGTGAAAAACAATCCAAACTCTACAAATGTTGTTTTTGATATGTTTGATCTAAGGTGAGTGAGACCATTTGTTTGAATTATATTGTTAAATGTGTGATTAATTATGTTAATATAGTTGAAATTATAATATGTAGTGGTTCTGAAATTGGTTGCACTTTATAGGATTCCTATGCAACAAAGTTTATGGATCATGAACATAAAAATATGAGGACTCTTTTATATTCTTGTCATAAGCCAAAAGCAAGTATGCTTATGGAAAGAAATCAATTATGTATTTCTATATTTCTTTGCATGTGAACTAACTAAGTTATTAACTTTATCAAGGTCATGGCTTGTGTCCATATCGAACTCTTGGCATGGCACCAAGTTGTTGATGGATCAAGATTTACCATAAATAAAAGAAATGAATAAGTTACTGAAGCAATATGTATTATGGACATTTTTGTTATTAAGTTATTCCTATTGCTTTACTTTTCTCAATTTTTGAATTGCAGAATGCCTGCAATAAAGTTTAGCTTTTAGGATCTAAGTCAACAAACATTATCATCATAGTATAGTGAAAAAATGGTTTATGTGCATATATTAGTTTGTGTAAGAACACCAATCTGGTAATTCGGATGTTACCAGAAGTCTTTTGATTTTAATATGCATAAATTATTGTTCCCCTTTGGAATTTTAATTTGTTTTTCATATGTGTTGTGATTTAATTTTGTGTTGTTCAAATTATTTTGTGATTTTAATTTTATTCAATAATTAAAAGATTTGACAGAACTAACAATGAATATTGTAATGTTATAATGCATATTTGAAATTTACATTCCTTAATCAAGTTATTAATTAAAAATACTTCATAATCTAATTGTTCATTAATACAAATTACTAGATAGTAACATGACCAGTTCTTTATTAGAATTCTTTCTAAGACATTCACTTGCTCTGCCAAACAATGTGGACACTCCATCAAGCTTTTCACATGCTTCATCGAGCTCTTCAGATGTTTGATGAGTTCCTAAACCGAATTTCAAAATCTGGTGTGTTTTCTAAAGTTAGTTCGGTAGAGCATGAGAAGAGCTCGGTGGACTATTAGTAAAGCTTGTGCAGCATGAGGAAAACTAGAGAATGACGAGAGTTTGGTGGAGTTATCTACATGTTATATCGAGCTACCAAGGCTCCCCTCTCAGCTTTTGAGACAATCATTAGCTCTGCCGAACAATCTTGGCACTCCACTTCTCCATCAAATTGATCCAACTACGTAGATGCCTCATTGACTTCATTGGTCTAACCTCATGCTCCACCAAGCTAACCACACAGATGACCGAGCTCTCTCTATATTTTCCTTCTAACTTTCCCCATGCTCCATAGCTCTAACAAGTGAACTAGTATAAAAATTGTTTGTATAATAAAAATTCTTTAGTAAACGATTTATTCATGATGGAATTGATCTTCATACACACACAAGCCAACAACGAGTCATTAGCAAGCTTTTATATCGTCAAAAGATTACTGCATATATATATATATATATATATATATATATATATATATATATATACACACACATATATATTGAGTTAGTTATGTAAACGATCTCAGTATATTAGCGTTTATAGAAAAAGCATAACTAACTCACAAGTGTTATGAACATCATGTTTAGTCTTCTAGTTAAAAAGGAAAAAGAAAAAGAAAGTTATGAAAAATTTATTCAACCCTCCTTTTAGTGTTTTCCTACAACTTCATATACACATATAAAGAAGATATGATCATTGATTTTAATATAGCACTAGACCTATTAACATGTATGTAGTCCATTTAAGCACAAACAAACCACGTGGAGTCTAAATATCACAAGAAAACGAAAGAACACATATTTGACTTGTAAACACATAAAAAAAACGTGGACTTATCATAATCACAAATTTAAAGGATGGAATGGAAGAGCATCTCCTAAGATTTCCAACAATAGCCTTTTTTTGATGAGATTTGAGTGAGATATTGAGAAAAGGAGATAAAGACGTGATTTTTGAGAAAAATAATTTAAATTTAAAACTATTAGTTTTCTAAGATAATATATTTTGTATTGGATTTTACCTAACACATTTATCTTTTTTATTTTTATTTTTCAATTACCTCATGTATTATAAATTTTCCATTTAGATTTACTCACTTTCCCTCCTTATTAAAAAAATTGATTTATACAAATAACAAAAGCAACATATATGTTTAAATATTAATAAAATTGAATAATTAATTTTATTAAAAGTAATATTTTTCAAAGAACACAACAACATAGTTAAAAGCTATGATACGAATTTGTTATAAATATAATTTCAATATAAGCACGATACAATCCAAATTGTAAAATTTAAAACTTATATTTATATATTATTGATGGATGGTTAATAGAGTTAATGATTTGGTTTGTTTCTTAATTTTTAAACCAAATATCCAACCATACCTATTCACAGAGAAAAAATTGTATCCAAAATAATATAAAAGAAAATGATCGATTTCCATTTTTTTTAATTCATTTGGCATGTGTGAGTGGGTGATTAGATTAAAGTGTGTGAAAGAGAAAGGAAAGTTAGAGTATGTGAAAATAAATAATGCGGCATGAGCTATTTTTTAAAAGTGCTATCGGAAAATCTATTTAAAAATTAGAAAGGTATTTATTTAACGAAGAATAATGCAAAAATAATGGGGGCGAATGTGGCATTTTTTAAACTCGGTTTGTTTTCTACCTAAAGTTTAAAAGTAGTTTATTTGAAAAAGTTATCTCTCATAAGTGGTAAGACATACTCTTTAATTATATAATTTTGAAACAAGGTTATAATTATTATATTTCACCTTGATGATATTTTGGCACGTCACAAATCATATCTTCAAAGAATAATTACAGCTTTTGCATCATATCTTTATCTCATACGATACCCATATCCATGAAAACCATATATCCACCACATACTTCTTATATGAGGAGATCTTTTTTTCCCTTTTTTTGATTGCATTAGCCATAATGTCAACACTAAGACCCCAAAGGAACAAGCTTTACAAAAAAATCAACAATTATTTAACATTTACTGTCTCAATCATTACATAATTCAGTAAAGTATATTACTAATGGCAGATAAATTCCATTATTCTTTTGATTGAAATAGCAAAATTAATAATTACGTTCCTTTTTTTCATTTTATAGAACCCGTTTAGAAATTTAAGGAAAATAAACACTATTTTGCTGTACTATAGTAGCGTTATGTTGTCGTAAAGCTTCTATCATAGATTCTAACAATTTCGTGTTGTCAGATGCATCACGCTCGGTAGGTTGAGGAGGAGGTCTCGGGACCATCGATTCTCTGATAAGCAGATAAAATAATCATTAGTTTAATTCAAAGAGTTTGAAACACTCATCAAACGAACGTTGAGCACACAGCAAAAGCATAGTATACTCATAACCTACAGTGTTCTTTAAGGAACAAAACTGCTCTGATATCACTAATGTAACATCCCAAAAATACAGTCTAAAAGTATATGATAGAATAATCACATTGAATAATATTACAGATCAGTCTTACATTAAAAGAGAAGTACGCTTATGGCCGAAGGGCCTTACAAAGAAAGACAAGAAATTTAAAGTTGTACAGGGGTGCAATTCTGACCGAACGGTTTACAAAAGAATTATATCGAACGGTCCTGCAAAAGAAAAGGGAAAAGGTGATCGAACGATCAACTTACTATCAAACTATAATACTGACCGAACGGTTCTACTGTTCGGTCTTACCTTCTACCTCGACTAAGTTTTCTTCTTCCAGCGCTTCTTCCAACAGCTCGTCTCCTTCTGCTCACATCCACATGGATGATCATTGCAACAGAAAGACAACCGAACGTACAAAACAGACAAGACAGAAAGACATAGGGTAAGCTTATGTAATTTAATTCATGTATCAACATATATTTCACACAATTCAACCACACAAGATAATTCATTAACTCATTCATGCAAAGCCTAATACTAGACTAACATGTCCGAACTGTATGAATTTTGTGTAGCTACGACGTTCGTGCACCCGGGTGATGTAGTAACTGGGATACCCTCAACAGCTGCCACCCGAGGTTAGTCCTATTTGTCCAAATTAACCATAAGGACTAGGACCTCCTGCCGTTCCCACACATGACTTACCCTCCTCTACGTGAGGACGAGTAATCACAGAACATCAGGATGAACCGCCAGCTTAGCATGCCCACATTCATACTTTACCAAATTCCAATATCCATTCATGAGATATTCCTCCCCGGAATACTCGTTCAAAATCATACTCATTTCATCTACATCATATTCCATCATCTTTTATTTTCAAACATCAATTTTTAACGAAGATCCCTTAGGATACCAAATACCAAACGTAAAACTTCAACCTTTAACGAGACCGAACACTTGGACTGAGACCGAGAGGTTTCCAGTTCCAGAACAGATCAAAACCGATAGAGAATTACCATCGGGATTGAGAAGAGACCGAGTTCAATAATAATTCTCAAGATTTAAAGGATCGAACGTTATTTACAGCGTGAGTCAATTTGATGAATTGACCCATGAGCGTTTAGACTGAACACCTTAAAGCCTAGACCGAGTACTAAGACGCTAGGCTGAAACCAATGGAGACAGACACTACAAGACATTCAATTAATAGTACTTAAAAGAAATATATGAAGAAATCGAACGCTTATAATTACTTAGATTATTGGAGTTTAACATCAAGAAAAGTGAATGCCAGTCAAAGACCGAGCACGGTAGAGAGTGAACACCATTGAGTTTTGGACGAACGCTATTTTCATCAAGGTAGATTATAGAAAAGAGAATGAGCGCTCGGTGTAAGACCCAACACTAAATAGTACGAGCTCTTGGTGAAAGACCTAACTCTAAATCGTACGTTATTTTTATCAAGGTAGATTATAGAAAAGAGAATGAGCGCTCGGTGTAAGACCCAATACTAAATAGTACGAGCTCTTGGTGAAAGACCTAACTCTAAATCGTACGAGCGCTTGGTGAAAGACCTAGGATTAAATAATACGAGCGCTTGGTGAAAGACCTATCTCTAAATCGTACGAGCGTTTGGTGAATATAAGATCTCATTTGACTAATGTTCAAGAATGAACAGGCATACTACTACAAAGATATACTTAAATTTATATTAAAATACCAAGGAAAGGATATCCTTGGTGGAACGCCTGTACACAAATTGTACTAGACGAAGACGCTCGTCCTCAACATAAATTCCTTCCAAATGAAAGAATCCAGTTCTAAACGAGTCCCCGAGAAAAACCGAACGGTCAAAGACCATTCAGTAACGAACATACATTATCATAGGGAATTTCATACTTAGAATTGTTTATCTCAACACATTTCTCAACATTTATCTTCATAATTTCATACATTCATATCTTAGTAAATTTCCATACTTCATACAATCAAAACATAGCAACAATCATATTTCATATTAATTCAGTCAATTCAACGAACGTACATACAATCCAAACAAACATACAAATCAAGTTATATAAGCTTCCCTTACCTTTGAGCGTGACCGAACGTTCACAGAGGCAGAATACAGTTCACACCACTACAAGTCCTTCTACCCTTAACGCTCAACAATTCTCCAAAACTAAACCAAGTAAAATCAAAACACTATCAGAACTACAAATTTTAGAAAGTAAATAGCACATGAAACCAGAACTTGGTTTGCATGTCCAGAAAACCGCATGGCTGGTGAAGAGAAGAACTTACCAGCTCAGCTTCACAAACCGATCGGTTCAATCAAAAGCTCTTGACACCAGAAGAGTGGAAATGGTGCTTGAGTGATGATCGGAGTAAGAAACGGTGAGGATTTCTTAGAGAGAAGATGAAGGAGATTTAGAGAGAAGGAGGAGATTTCAGAATTATGGGGAGGAAGGTTGCATGCAGAGAGTGACGTGAAGTTTGAAAACTTAGAGTTTTTCTTCTAACATCAAAACAAACGTCCGCTCAGCTGCTAACACCTGTCTTCCACCATCTGATTGTCGAGCTCCCTCTTGACACGTGAACTCCACTAAAACGAATCCTGAGTGGATTTTTAATGGTTCTGACACTTCTTATGTTAGTTTTTATAACTTATAGAAATTCTATATTTATATTTCAAAACTACAGGCGATTTTTTTTTGTAAGAAAATAATTGGTCAACATTTTAAAGCATTCAGATATTAATATACGGGGGCATAAAAAATATATAAAATAGAAAAAATTAATTATTTGTGAAATATTACTCTAGGAATAAATATTTGTATTTATCTTGTAAAAACTTAATAATTTAATTTTAAATTATAAGAAGTAAAAAATAAATATTTTATTAGATAAGTTAAAAAATTAATAAATAAAAAAATTAACAATTCAAATTTTATTTTAGAAAAAACATTATATTTTAAAATTAAATTTTCTTACTTTTCTTCAAGAGAATGAGTTTACCTAAAACACATCATCTTCATCATATTTATGTTTAGAGTAAAAAAATTCACATTTCTCTTGAGTTGTTTATATATTAGTAATTTGATGTGATAAATGTGTTTACTTGAGTAGTTTGAGTGACAAAGATGAATTACTAATTGTCTAGAGTGGTAAACCTTTAGTTAAATAATCAAAATTTTATATAAACATACACTAACATAAAAAAAACATTTAAATAAGATATTTTGGGATTTTTACGTCAATTATTATTCAACGTTAATATATGATACATAAAAAAACAATTATTTTTCGGTCAAAAACGTTCAAAATTCGTCGATAATGTTATTTTTTCGACGGTTTACCGACGGAGTTTGGTCCATTGATAATAACGTTGTCAGTAATATTTATCGACGGATTATTATGGCCATCGGTAATTATCAAAGGCCAAATTCGTCGGTAATTACCACAAAAGTCCGTCGATAATTACCTAAGGAAAAAGCCGTCAATAAGTCCGTCGGTAAATATCTCGATCTGGTTCATCTTCTTCCTCTTTCCCCTTCTTCGGTTTCCTCAAATTTTAATTTTTTTATCAAACTTTCTTCATTCTTAAATCAAAACAACTATCCAATTCATTCCAAAACCAAAATCAAAGGCTCTACTTAGGTTCTCCAATTGTTTTAGAAACCCTAAAATTGGGAAAAATTGCCAACTAGTTTTTGAGCATCCCGACGGCAGCACTACTCCGCATGGTTCTTCGACGGCAGTGGTTCTCCCACGGCATGGGTGGCGTTCTCCCATGGCAACGATAGCGGTTGTAGTGTGGGAAGATGGTTGCACGAGAGAGAAAAATGGTTGCAGAGAAGGTGAGAAATGGTCTTGAGATGAGAGGAAAGAAAAAATGACGAAAGTGTTTTGTGAGATAGAAAAATATAGTATTCTTCGCACAGAGAGAAAAAAAATGGGCGGAAATTTTGCGTTCTTTTTACCGACGGATTTACCGACGGAACTGGTTCATTGCTAATTATCGGAGGCTTTACCAACAAATTTTGGTCGTCGGTAACTAAAATATGTATTATCGACGGAATTACCGACGAATTTTGTCCATCGATAATTATTGAAGAATTTACCGACAGATTTTGTCTGTTGATAATTACCGAAGGACAAATATCCATCGGTAATTACATTTTTACATCCGTCGATAAAATTCGTCGGTAATGCATCATTTATCGACGTAATTATTTCCGTCGGTAATTCCATGTATTTTTGTAGTTATGTCACATGAAAAACACCAACATAAACATACATCAAACTATATCAAAACATATTATTTTCAAGATTATGAACTTACCTTAAATGGAGATAACAAATAGTAGAACATATCCTCTTTATTATATTTATGTTTAGAGTAAATTTTGTTCTTGTATCTTTTGAATTGTTTATGTGTGAGTGGTTTGCATGCTTTGAGAGTTGTGTTTGAATGTGAATTTTGAGTCACCAAGATGAATCTTTGGGAGGCTAGAGTTGTAATGGAATTGTTAGTTAAATAATCGGGAATTTATATGAGCAAGCATTAACACAACAAAGACCTTTTATATAAGTTATTTTGGTTTTTTACATCAATTTTTGATTCACTGTTAATGCATGACACATAGGTTTACATCGAATGAAAAACATGCAACATAAATTTACATCAAACTATATCACAACCGATGTAAAACAAATTATTTTGTCAGGCTATACCAAGTCCGACATAAAGTTTGCACCAATAAAAAAACATGTATGAAATGAGCATTTATGAACGTATTTCAGTTTAGTATGTTGCATATCAATGAAGGATTTTCATAAAGGTGAAGAAGTGTTGGTGAACAAAGAAGTCAAACTTAGGACAAAGGTTGGGCCACACAGGAAGAAGATTGAGTTGTACAAGTGTAAGGGTATTACCGTTGAGCATGAATACCCTTGAACTAGTAAAAAATCAATTTTCCCCCTAAGTGGTCCATCATTTATCTAAATTTTACTTTTCTATTAACTATTCATCTTCAACTTTATAAAAAAAAATTAATTTGATACACAACACCCTAAATTGAAACAAGTTCAGAAATACTCATTTCATAGTAGTTTTTCTATTGGTGTTAGAAATGAATCAAAGTGAGAACCTATGTTTGATTTCCATTTTAAATGGCATGAAAGTAAAAAAAAATGAAAATTTATTTTTACCACTACAACATATTCTTACAATGACAATTGCGACATACAAATTAAGAGACATTCATAGAAGTCTATAACTAAGTTTCCCAATAAATAATCACTCTCACAAATGAAAATGAAAAGTTTAACAAACAAACCTCAATGACAAAGAAAATTCATGACTAAGTTGCCCCAATAAGAAGTCCACAATGAAAGAATAAGACTTGTTCAGAAATAAATCTTTAAACCAACACAATTTCGTCATTGAAAAGCAAACTTTAACCCGTTGTGATGAGCATAATTGTCATTATCTTTTTTTGCATTTTTGTGTTTGCACAATAGTGTAGATTTGACATATTAACTTGCGTAATATGCTTCGATTTTTGTATGCAATTGCAGATAATGGTCTAATTCATTATTCCGATAGTGAAAAATTTCACAGTAAACCACATTGTGTCTTTGATTATACGCATTTAGTTCATTCGTTGGTTGTTCAAATTCTTCCTCTAAAATAAGTTGTTTTTAGAAGATTAGAAAGTGAATTCATATTTAAAAGTAAGTTTTTTTTTAATTTTTTGTATATAACCTACTCAAGTGTGTAATTTAAAAAAAAAATAATGTGTGATCGAGGTGATTTTTGTTGATCAAATATGTGTTTAGTGTAGAAGGAGTACCATTTAATTAGTACTACTCACCCACATATTTTATTGATTGAATTGAAATATCGAAAATGTCAACAACATCATAGGATTGGATTTTTTTTTCACATGGAGAAACCCCATGTCATCACACGTTCATATTAAAAGGGAAATATAACCACATTAACTAACCACGCGTACAACTAGCTTTCAGACGATTAAGATTCTTTGGAATGGAGTCTGACTATAATGTACTAATTTTTCCTTTTAGCAGCAAGGCTTTGAGCCCGAGCCTTGAAATAGGCAAAAAGTTGGTCTTTAGGAGGCAGAACCTCGTTCACAAGCGGATGGTTGTGGAAGTCTTGGCTCCATTTATACAACCTTGGAAATTTCTCACTCGAGAACAATTGCAACCCTGCAATCTCTTGAACAATAGGTATGAACACTCCAGCAATATCCACAAACCCAATCTCATCCCCACCAAAAAATTTCCCCTTCAGCTCATTCTCAAGAAACCCAAGAGCCTCGAATAACTCTTCTACAGCCTTCTCTTTCTCTTTCTCATCAACTATGAAGGCAGATTTCCACGCTGGAGCCACACACTGATCTCACAAATTAATTCACCATCTTTATTAAACAATTACAACTAAACAAAACCATTATTAGGGTAAATAGATCTGAAACTACTCTCCAGCCAGACCAAATATCAAGCAACAAATCAAGGCACAGAAAATTGACACGAGATTTAGTTTGAGGAAAGAAAGGATGTAAGAGTTGTTACCTTGTCATCGATGAACTTAGCCCAGAAACGAGCCAAGGCTCTCTGGTAAGGATCCGAAGGCAAGATGGGGTTGTGTTTCCATGTGTCATCGATGTATTCAACAATCACAAGGGACTCTGATATTGGCTTGTCGTTGTGAATGAGCACAGGAATCATTTTGTAAACAGGGTTATGCTTGAGGAGAAGATCACTCTTGTTGTTCAAATCATCTTCCACGTATTTGTATTCTATTCCCTTCAATTTGAGAGCGATCTGAACCCTGTGCAGAAATGGGCTTCCCACAACTCCCAGAAGGGTCAACTCTTCATCACCTGCCGCCATTACAACACCACTTCACTTCACTTCTCTTCACCAAACCAATCTTGTAAGCTTCCCCTTCTGCAATTAACTACTATATATAGTACACTCACTCATGAAAAAAATTGAAATTCTTATCTTATCTTGCTTCTGTGTAAAAATAGAACTTTACCCTTCAAATGCCAAATATGAAAAATTAAGAAAATATAAGTTTAATGACTAGTCATGATATAAAAAATGTTTATTATTATCTAGCCATAAATTATTAGTAGTATATTTTAATAAAAATTAATTAACTTATATTTCAAAATAATTTGTAATTTAAAGAGAACGGAAAATATTTATAGTATTTCTTTCTTTGAAAGAATACTTATTCTTAAATTAAAAATATTTTAATACATTTTTTTATAAAATTAGTAAATTTAACATATATAACCGTGATGATTTAACATGGTATAAAAGTGTTTACAAATTTATATAAAAATACCTTTTTAAAATACGTACTGTAAAAAATAATATTTTATTTTTTGTTTGCGATCTACCTTTGGGATACTTTTTGTAAGGCGTGTAAGTCAAACTTATTTGGGTCAATAATACAAGTCTATTAAAATAGGAGGGATTAAGGACTCGGTTAGGACATCACATGGGATTAGTGGATCAATAATTAGATTAGTGAATTAGGAGTGAAAGACAACTACTATCAAAAATCACACATCATACTATTAAACTAGTATTCTGTTACATTTTGATTCTAATTTGGGTTTTTAGAATGATAATTTCATTTATGCTTTTAAAAGTTATTTTGTTCCTTATTTTAAGTAATTAACACTTAAATTAAGTAATTAATTAAAATTTAGCAAAAGAATAATTAAGTTCATGTTTTATACATATTTGTTTTATGTAAATAATAAACACTTTAAAATTTAAATGTAAAACTAAATATAAAAGTATTTATAAACATAATTTAAATTTGTTACTTTATAAAGATTATTTCTTAGGATAAAATAAATTTATAATTCATTTTCCATATTATAAACTTGTATACATATATTGTTGGTACACAAATTGTACCATCACGTTAAGCCTCTGTGTGATTTTGTTGATGTACATAATTCAAAGGAAAATGTAGAGAGCTTGATTAATTTATTGAGCAAAGAATTTGGAAATAATGTAGTAAACATATTTTATTTTGTTGGAAGATGAAGGTTAAGGAGAAATTGAGCGAGTAAGTAAGCAACTCAAATAATTTGGTAGAACATGTAATGAATTTGGTGAAAAACTTGAATAGTTGGTAGATAATCTAAATAGTTCGAATAACTTTGAGAACTTGTTGGAGTGAGTGAATAACTTAAAAGGAGCTCAGTTTGTTAGTATGAAGTGGACATAGTCCATTGTTTCAAAAGAAGAACAATATATTAGTAAGTACCCAGGTATGAGAACCTAAGAAATTGAAAATAGAATCTCAAAAATCGAAAGTAGAATCTCAAAAATCATAAGAGGAAGCTTGGAGACTGGAAGTAGAAAACTAAAAATCGTTGCACCACATGTTGGAGAAATCATGGGGGCTTCTGTGGGAGAAGGGGCTGAAGACTTGAGTTTTGAAGGGTCGTGTAAGATAAGAAATGGAAAAAGGCAATGGATGAGCAGATCGAGAAAACTGAACGCAACAATACAGTTTGCCAAAAAGTATTCGACACATTGGCAGAAAATAGGTATACAAGAAAAAGACCAAAGTTAAGAAGATGTCTGCCAATGTAAAGAACAAATCTACTATGAAGATGATGAATATTGAGAAAAGCGGAGCCCGCTGTTGGATAAAGCATAGGCCCAAAAGAAGCGGTCCAACCCGCAAGAGACAATAGTTACGTTGGAGGCTTCACGAGACAAAAATCCTCGAGCACCTAAACCAGCTGGCTCTCCTACGAATGAGAGAACATGTGAGGCGACTCCACGACAGCAGCAGTGCGCGACGTCTGAAGGGAGAAGAAGGCACCAATCAAAAATGGTAGAAGCATCGAGAGGTAAGAAAAGATTTTATTATTATGTAAAGTCTGTATATTGTGCTTACAAAATTACAAAATAAGAGAGAAGAACCCTATATATATATATATATATATATATATATATATATATATATATATATATATATATATATATATATATAGGGTTTTGGTGAGGGTAGAAGAGTGAAACCGGATCAACTAAAAATCCCTAATGGTAACTCCTAAACTACAAAACCACTAGAAAAACAGTTATTCTCAACAGCCACCCCTCAAGCTGGATGGTGAATATTCATTAATCCAAGCTTGTGAATGATGGATCTAAAAGAAGTGTGGTGAGGAAACTTGGTGAAAACATCAGCGAGTTGTTTTTCGGAATGAATGGGAAGAAGACGCAAAAGCTTAGCTTGAATCTTCTCCCGCACCACATGACAATCCAACTCAATGTGCTCGGTCCGCTCATGGAAACTTTGATTGTGAGCGATGTGCCTGGCAGAGTTGTTGTCATAATAGAGAACATCAATAGCAATAGGTTGAACTTGAAGATCCTGAAGGAGATAGTGAAGCCACTATATTTCAAAAACAATGGCTGTTAGGGCTCGATACTCCGCTTCTGTAGAGGACCTAGATACAATGCTCTGCTTCTTTGATCTCCACGACACAAGAGAGGAACCCAGAAATATGCAGTACCCAGTTGTAGATCTTCTTGTATTAGGGCAGGTGGCCCAATCTGAATCACTGAAGCCTTTGGTCTGAACATCAGAATTGGAAGTAAAGAAAAGCCCTTATGAGGATTATATTTGACATATCTGAGGATGTGCTGCAAAGCTTGATAATGATAGTTAGTAGGTTTATGCATAAATTGGCTTAAAAGATTGACAGTAAAGCATAAATCAGGCCTAGTATTAGTAAGATAGAAGAGCTTCCCTATCAATCTGCGATAGACACTTGGATTATCCATATAGTTCTCAGCCTTATATAGGGAACTAGTATTGCTTAGAAATGGTGTAAAACATGGTTTGCTTCCCATCATTCCTGTTTCCTCAAGGATATCCCGGGCATATTTTCTTTGACAAAGGTGTATGCCTTTTCTAGATCTAGCAACCTCAAATCCTAGAAAGTATTTGAGTTCTCCCAAATCTTTTATCTGAAACTGATGGTGTAGAAGTGTCTTTATGTGATTAATCTCACCCATAGAGTTCCTTGCCATCTACATATACAAGCAATGTTTTGAAGTCTGTTGAAGCTCTCTTAATAAAAAGAGAATGGTCAGAACTAGACTGAACATAACCAGCAAAAATAAGAAAAGTAGATAGTTTATCAAACCATTGCCTGCTGGCCTGTTTTAGACCATAGAGAGATTTGGTTAATTTGCAAACTTGTCCTTTAGTGTCAGTATTCAAACCAGGAGGAGGATCTATGTAAACATCTTCATTTAGGTCCCCATGCAAGAAAGCATTATCCACATCAAGTTGATGCAGAAACCAGTTCCTTGAGGCAGTAAGGGCAAGAAGCAATCTAACAGAAGTAAGTTTAGCAACGAGAGAAAAGGTATCCAAAAAATTTATTCCCTCTTGTTGTGTATAGCCTTTGGCAACCAACCTAGCCTTATATCTTTCAACAGTCCCATCTGCCTTATGTTTAACCTTGTAAACCCATCTACACCCAATGGGTTTCTTCCCAAGAGGGAGTTGGGTCAGGAACCAGGTTCCATTATCCTATAGAGCATTGATTTCCTTTTGCATGACATATGTCCACTCAGGACTGTTTCTAGCCTCATCATAGGAGTTGAGCTCTTTGATAGTAATTAGGCTAGGATTGTTTTCGTGTTATTGTCCTTCATAGACGCATTCTGTTTTCTCTCTCACGGGTGACGACACTTTATTCCGATGAACCCACCTTTTGAAGGTTAGTTTTCGTTTTGAAGAACTTATTTGTTGAACTTGTTTGTTGTTTTTTTTAACTTGTTTATGGTTGTTGTTTGGTTGAACTTGTTTGTCATTGTTGTTTGGTTGAACTTGTTTGTTGTTGTTTGATTGAACTTGTTTGTTGTTTGTTATTGTTGTTTGTTGTTGATCAAAGTTCATGCTTTATAAAATATCAAAAACTTGAAATTTGTTGCTTTTCTGCTTTTCAAATCCCGTAGAGTTGTTAAAAAAGATCACAATTAATTAAAAAAAATTATTAACATCGAATATTGACAAAATTCGACGTTAAGTTAACGTCGTATATTGACAAAATTAGATATCAATTTAACGTGGAATTTTTTAAAATTCGACGTCAATTTAACGTCTCCTGGTATGACGTCGTTCGCGAATTCTCCGTTAAAAGCCCAAAATATTCGACGTTGTACGCGATTTTTGTACTAGTGCTAAGAAATTCCAACTCTTCCCATAAGATTTTTAAATCTGTGAAATATTGGCTCACACTCCTCTCTCCTTGTCTAATAGAATGTATTTCCTAAAGCAAATCTGAAAACTTGAAGTGATCACCTTTGGAAAACCTTTCTTTTAACTCTTCCCACAGTTCTTGAGCATCTTCCACGTATATAACACTCTCTACAATTTGGGATGAGAGGGTCTTGATGATCCAGGACAACACCATCACATTGCTCCTTTCCCAAGAATCAAAAAGAGGATCATCTTTATGAGGTTTCTGGATCCCTCCATCAATGAATTTCAGTTTGTTTTTGGAGAGGAGAGCCCTTCTCATACTTATGCTCCAAGAAGTATAATTTGATTCATTTAAAACTTGTGAAATGAGGGAGATACCTGGGTTTTCTCCAGGATGAAGATAGAAGGGGCTGGAAGGGTTATTGAGTTGATCAACATTCTCCATGATGGCAAGAAAAGAAAGAATCAACACCAAAAACCCAAGAAGATTAGTCACAGCGAAAGCAAATAGGTGTAGAACCATCTCTTGATACCATATTGAGAAAAGCGGAGCCCACTACTTGATAAAGCAGAGGCCCAAAAGAAGCAACCCAACACATAAGAGATAATAGTCTCGTTGGAGGCTTCGCGAGACAAAAATCCTCGAACACCTAAACTAGTTGGCTCTCCTGTGAATGAGAGAACATGTGAGGTGACTTCACGGTAGCAGTAGTGCACGACGTCTTGAGGGAGAAGAAGGCATCGATAAAAAATGGTAGAAGCATCGAGAGGTGAAAAAAACTTTTATTATTATGTAAAGTCGGTATATTGTGCTTACAAAATTACAAAACAAGAGAAAAGAACCCTATATATATATATATATATATATATATATATATATATATATATATATATATATATATATATATATATATATATATATATGAATATATGATTCTGGTGAGGGTAGAAGAGTGAAACATGATAAACTAAAAATCCCTAACGGTAACTCCTAAAGTACAAAACCACTAGAAAAACAATTATTCTCAATAATGAAGAATATGATTATTAATGAAAGAAACAAGCACTATGTGTATGACATGTAGCAAAATCAAAATGAAAGATAGAAAAGTCGAGATAAAAGAGTATTTAAAGATTTTGTTAAAATAAACTTAAATTAGAGAATATTTAACAAATATTTTATTAGTAGTAACGTGGTTTATTATTAGGAATATAGGTAAACTTATATGTGAGAATATTTAGTATTTTTTTTATTAATAGTAATATGGACCAACTTATCAGAAAATATTTAACATATTATTAGTAATATTTTGATGTTTTAGGAGAGAAAGTATTAATAGTTTAATATATTATGACTCGGTGAAAAAGAAAAATATACTACCTTTAAATTATAGTGTTTAGTTCGTACAAAATACAACAACAAAAAATACAAGAAAGTAAATAAGTATTTTTTTAGACAAGGAGTGTGATTTTCTCTCATGTCATTTTGCACTTTTCTTTTAAGTAGTTTTTAAAGAAAAAGAATATGGGATTGGTGAGTATTCTTCTTCGTGGTTCTGAGTGTTTTTAGTGGTTGGTGTGGCCTTGTTGTCCATAGTAGTCCTTGTTCGTGCAGTGTTAGCGAGGTGCAGGAGAAACGATTGTAAATGATTATAAGGAATACTTTTAAATGATTGTAAATGTCAGGTTATATTTGTGATTTTAAAAGGTTTTGAAAACAGTTGGAGGTGGAGGAAGAATCCATAGAGGTGCAGGAGAACCACCTTTTCCTCTTCCATTTTCTCTTTCCCGCCTTCTTTTAGAAGATACTTTCTTCATGTTTTCACACAAATGCTACTCTCAATCCATCTTCGTCTGAAATTTCTGTTTCTCCTCCGTAGACAAAACGAAAAGACTACCGAGATGAACGGTTAAAAATTATACCGAATTAAAAGAGAATTTATCTAAACTGAATTAACTGAACTGATAATTAGTTAAAATAAGCTAAATTAAATTACTTTTTTTTTTATCAAACTACACTACATTAAATTATACTAATTTTTTAAATAGAAATTATTTTTATTAATTGTTATAATTCCCTGTAAAAAAAGAAAGTTTTTTTAAAAGTCTTTAAAATGTAATGAAAATATTATTTAGATATTTATCCATTTTATAATAATTAGTATTAATGTAATAATTATTTAGATGTTATAGAAAACAAAATTTACACCGAATAATTTTATATTATTAAAAGAAATAAAATCATTATGTATATGTGTCCACCTTTTAATTATAGAAAACAAAAAATAAATTCTTAAAATAATGGGTTAAATATGTTTTTAGTCCCTAAACTATTGGCCGTTTTTGGTTTTCGTCCCTCTTTCAAAGTAAGGTACAATTTGGTCCTCATTATTTTCGAAACGTTCCTTTTAGTCCTCGGAATTTTGGTTTTAGTCCTCATTTGTTGCTAAATGAGGACCAAATTTTTAAACAGTTTTAGTTTTCGAGGACTAAAACGAACGTTTCGAAAAGAATGAGGACCAAATTGTACCTTACTTTGAAACAGGGACGAAAACCAGGCCAATAGTTTAGGGACTAAAAACATATTTAACCCTAAAATAATTATTAAAATAAAAGAGTATTATTAAAATTATAAAAAATATTTTTCATAAACAATAAAAAAAATAACTTCATAATTCTATCGTGGACAGTTAATTGAGTTAATAGAAATACTTACAAAAATTATAAAATAATCAGAATTAAAACTATGATAAATATATAATGAATCCAAATTATAATATGTATTAAAGTTATTAATATAAAAGATTATAAATTATTACTATTATAAAAATTCGACTGTTTTATAGATTATGTTTTGCATGTACGAGGTTGAGTTTTTATTTAAAGGGTTAAATATGTTTTTAGTCCCTAAACTATCAAGCGGATTTGTTTTTAGTCATTCTTTCAAAGTAAAGTATATTTTAGTCCTCCTCCTTCAAACAAAACCTTAATTTTTGGTCCTCCAAAACTAACAGCGGGAGGATAAAAAATTTAACGTTTTTTTAAATAGAAGGATTAAAATATACCTTACTTTGAAAGAGAGACTAAAAACAAATTCTCTTGATAATTTAGGGCCTAAAAACATATTTAACCCTTATTTAAAATAGTCATTTATATTACTCGAGCTACTTTCCCTCCTAGTTGGATAATTGAATATTCAACCGATCAAGTACACTTGTTAAAGATACAATAATGCTAATATTGTAACCACACATTTGACCTGTATTAATAGGTTAATCCACGGATTTCTGATTAAGGTCGACCTAATCACGATCCAATTCTCTTAAATGTTATTACTGATTTGTTGAGCTTAACTGGATGATTAGTTGCTTTGACTGACACCTATTAGTTTCATCCTAGCTTGGACAATCAATTTAGGGTAGTTTGGTTAGTATGTGTCCATTAGTGCATATGCAGTACACAGACCCTCCAAGCCTTAAGCTTGGACTTAAGTTAACAAGCGAAAAAGGTTTTCTAATACTATTGTTGGTGATGGAAGATTGTGTTGCTCTGAAAATCGAGTCGATGCCTCATTGAGGTTTACATCCATTTGGTTTGTGTTTAAAAATATGACTGTTAGGTCATATATATGACATTGAATATAAAGTGACGCCTGCTTATGTCATTGGATGATACCATATATGACAATTGTGAGAGCGCCACGTGTCCTTGAGGATTTCTATAGGGGCCAAATGATGTCATCAATTTCACCATTTTGCTATGATGCTCATCTGTACACCATTCAAAACTTTTTTTTTTCTTCTTAAGGTAAAAATGTATATGTCTTCTTTGTCGTTGCTCGGGTCTTCATCGAGTGATCGGGGTCATCGGAGAAAAGTCTAATGTTTATAAATAATATTAAAACATCCATCCCGCCTAATAATAAGGGTTAAATCGCGGAAGAAGGTTCAATCGAAGAACAAGGTCCGAGAGAGGTGTTAGAATCGCTGCAACGGAATTATTAGTGTGGAACAAACCAAGAGGGGGGTGAATTGGTTATATACTTTTATTGTGCCTTTTATTATTTTTCTCTTAATTTTTCTTACTGAGCAGATAATTAAATATAAATGACAAAGTAAGGGAAAGAGAAAAATTGCACAGGTGATTTTATCCTGGTTCAGATCACTCGGATCCTACGTCCAGTCGCTTATCTCAAACAAGATAAACCTTTTTCACTAACACAAAACAGTTACAAATATTAATCACAAAGAAAAACAATTTGTAAGAGTTTAGAAATACCACCTCTCTTGAGACCACAAGAGACGAACTTACACTTCCTTTGAATCTTCACAAAGGATGACCACCTCCTTCGAATGATTCACGAAGGATGATTCTCTTCCAGGCACTTCCTCGGATACACCAAGGATGAACAAGCTATTCCTCTGTCACCGTAGTAGCACTTCAGGACTTTGCAGACAAGAGTTTCCTTAGCTTCAACAGTCTCACAGAGTTCTCAAAGAGTTCAGAGATCTTTAGCACAAGGGAAGAGTTGTTTTTGAGATTTTGAGTGAGCCATCTTATAGACTCAGCCTAATACCCTTCCATTCTTCGAAAACGGGCCATCTAACGCATTTAATCGATTAACTCAAGTATTAATCGATTAAAATGAGTACAACGGCTAGTTTTTCAAATCTGAAACCCCCAACGGCTAGTGTTAATCGATTATTCTCAGGAATAATCGATTAACTAATCGATTATTATTAGCTTTAATCAATTATTACAGTGGCAATTGGGTTTTCAGTGCCAGCCTCGTTTTAATCGATTAAACTTAATCGATTAAAACTGGGTTTAATCGATTAAAACAGCTTGTGGGTGATTCTCAACAGGTAAATAAATCAAATATAAATTACAAGAATCAACCCTAATACATATTTGAGCACTATTACATCAACTTTGATTATTATAAAAGCTTTATAAAATATAGAGATCTTCAATTTGTCTTTTATGGATCTTGACTTGTGCAAATCTGTTCATCATCAAAACTTCATCTTTGATTTTTGCTAATATTCTCCCCCTTTTTGATGATGATCAAAAATTCTTCTGAGTTTAAAGCTTTTTAATAATCTGAAACAACCACAACTCACGAAAGGAGAGATTATTAGAAAAATAAAGAAAAAAGAAGTTTAAACTATCTTCTCCCCCTTTTTGATCATAAGAAAAAAAACATGTGCTCCCCCTTAATAAAAAGAAATTATGCATAGAAGAAAAAAAATGAACAACAAATTTTTATTGAATTTAAGAAAAATGCATAATTATAAAGATAAACAACAAAACAAACAAAGAGGATCTAGAACTCATCACTTGCGTCACTATTAAAGTGACGCTCTAATTCTGAAATCTTAGTGTCTAGATGCCTGAGATGAGTACATATTTCTTCGTGGCGAGTGTTTTGAATGTTCATCATCTCATTTTGGAGGCAAGCCATCTCAGTCATTTTGTCTAGAGAGACTCTCTAGATTATATTCCTCGTGCACATGAGATGGGCCAGCAACATGTGTGGGGTCAGGCATGGGGATATCCGCAGCTTCGTCTTCATTTTCTTGCCCACCAATGACATCCTCAGGGTGGATGTAGGAGAGTCCTTGTTTGATAAAACCCATTTGCCTCAGGGAGTTATCTCCAATCTTATGACCCGGAAGGACAGTCTCATGATGTTCATTTGTGACATCTACTCCTTTGTACTCACAAATTTGGGAAACAAGAAGAGGATATGGAAGAGGTGCAATATCTAACCTTTTGGCTTTGAACATTATTGTCTGAATCAGGTGAGGCCAATTGAGTGGAATGCTCTGAAGTATTCCATACATAATGATGAGATCAGTCTCAGAGCATTGGGCATGATTTGACCCTCTAGGGCACAAAAGCCACACAATAAGGTAATGCAAGAGGCGTTCTTCCATCTTGAGTCCACCAGCAAGGAAGAGACGAGCATTGTGTTGTCGAGGATTGCGAAGAAATGACTAGTACACCACTATCTTGTTGAATTGAGCAAAGTCATTCGGAATAATTTGAGAATTTTCTAAAACAGGGACTTTTGCTACATTTGTCCAAATGTCATTGTCCAAGACAATGTCCACACTTTTCACCCTTGTTTGGAAAACCCCATCACGAATCTTTAAATTAAAATAGAAGATGCGCACAAGATCCGGATAGTACCTTCCACGGAGTTCCATTATGTGTTGAACTCCTTGTTCAATGATGAGATTGGGAAAGGAGAAATTGTAGGATGTATACTAAGCGAGATCAATGAATTTTTGTTTGATGAGCTTCATTTCCTTCCAAAATTGGGAGAATGACTGTTGATCTTGCTCATCGGAAAGCCACCCTTCTATGGTAGCATCTCTTCTGCGAACATTACTCTCCGAAACTCCACTTGTTCTTCTTCTCCTTCTTCTTGAAGATTCAGCCATTGAGATGGATGGAAAGTAGAGAGTTTGGTGAAAGAAAAGAGAAAGCAAGAGGGATATGCTCAAGATTGGTTTAAGTATGGAGAGTGGGGACCAAGTGGGGTATAAATAGGCTCAAAAATGCTCCCCAACGTTCAGATTTTGGGTTTTTACCCGTTAATAGCCGTTGGCAACGGCTAGTTTAATGAAAACTGCACAAATTTTTCGAAAAAAAAAAACAGTTTGGAGCGCATTTAATCGATTAAAATGAATTTTAATCGATTACGTAATCGATTAATACTTGGATTAATCGATTAAACCATTCGTAAATGTATATGTAACGCTTTTAATCGATTTACACGCAGATTAAACACGGTAAGCAACGAAAAATGCAATATTGAGTCCAAGAATGCCTATTTTACTAGTTCTAATATGCCTAGATCTCTTCTAAGCTCAAAAAATATATCCTTAGGCAATGCTTTGGTGAAAATGCCCGCTAATTGATGCTTAGAATCTATGAATTCCATTTCACAATCGCCTTTTTGGACATGGTCTCTAATGAAGTGATGCCTAATTTCTATATGCTTGGTTCTAGAATGCATGATAGGATTTTTGGTAAGTTTTATAGCACTTGTGTTATCACACTTAAGCGGAATATGATCTAAATGGATATCATAGTCTTCTAATTGTTGTTTCATCCATAAGATTTGTGCACAACAACTACCCGCAGCAATGTATTCAGCTTCAGTGGTTGACAAGGCTACACAAACTTGTTTCTTAGAGTGCCAAGAGACTAAGGAACTACCTAAAAAGTGACAGGTTCCACTAGTGCTTTTCCTATCTATCTTACAACCTCCATAATCAGCATCAAAAAATCCTACAAGACTAGGCTCAGCTCTTGAAGGATACCATAAACCAAAGGATGTTGTCCCCTTAAGGTATTTAAAAATGCGTTTTAATGCAGTAAGATGAGACTCTCTAGGGCTTGACTGATACCTAGCACACACACATACACTTTGCATGATGTCAGGTCTACTAGCAGTAAGATATAATAGAGAGCCAATCATACCTCTGTATTTGGTCTGACTTACCTCTTTACCTGTCTCATCTTTGTCTAAGTAGCAGGATGTTCCCATGGGAGTTGATGCTTCTTTAGCATTGTCCATCTCAAACTTTTTAAGGATTTCCCTGCAATACTTGATTTGAGATATAAAGGTTCCTTCCTCCATTTGTTTGATTTGAAGTCCGAGGAAGAAAGTAAGTTCTCCCATCATTGACATCTCAAATTCTCCCTGCATGGACTTAGCAAAATTCTCGCAAAAAGTTGCGTTAGATGAACCAAAAATAATATCATCTACGTATACTTGAATAATTAGAAAATGTTTTCCAATTCTTTTAATAAATAATGTTGAATCAATTTTTCCTCTGTTGAAACCATTTTCTACAAGAAAATTGCTAAGACGTTCATACCAAGATCTAAGTGCTTGTTTTAAACCATATAGTGCTTTCTTTAATTTGTAAATGTGATTTGGGTTTTTAAAATCCTCAAAACCAGGTGGTTGTTCAACAAATACATCTTCCTTGATATAACCGTTTAGAAAAGCACTTTTAACATCCATTTGAAATAATTTAAATTTCATTATAGATGCATAAGCAAGAAGTAGGTGTATTGCCTCTAACCTGGCAACTGGGGTGTATGTCTCATCATAATCTATACCTTCTTCTTGACTATATCCTTTTGCCACAAGCCTAGCTTTATTCTTTGTGATGTTTTCTTCTTCATCCAGTTTGTTTCTAAACACCCACTTTGTTCCAATTACTTTATGAGTGTCTTTTCTGGGAATTAATTCCCACACTTGATTTCTTTCAAACTGGTTGAGTTCTTCTTGCATTGCGATACACCATTTTTCATCTTGAAGGGCTTCTTTAATATTCTTTGGTTCAATCTGTGACACAAAAGCAACATTCATACAATAATTTACAATATTACTTCTTGTGTTTACCCCTTGTGTGATATCGCCAATTATGTTGTCCAAAGATAATCCTCTAGGTTGTCGCCATATTTTATTTAAATCTCCATCTTGAGGATTGTCATGATTCTTCTCTTCATTTGTCTCCTTTGATGAATCTTCACGTCTTCCTGCATCAGATTCTTCTGACTCAAGAGGTTTTGCCTCAAGGTCCATAATTTCATCAAAAGTAACATGTATGGATTCCTCTATTGTGAACGTTTTCCTATTAAAAATTCTATATGTTTTGCTTGTTAAAGAATATCCAAGAAAAATTCCTTCATCAGCTTTTGAATCAAATTTTCCCAAATTTTGTTTTCCATTGTTTAAAACATAGCATTTGCATCCAAAAATTTTTAAATGGGAAACATTTGGTTTTCTATTTTTGAAAAGCTCGTAAGGAGTACGTTTTAAAATAGGTCGAATTATCATTCTATTTAAAACATAGCAAGCAGTACTCACAACATCAGTCCAAAATTGTTTAGGAACATTATTTTCATTTAACATAGTACGAGCAAGTTCCTCTAAGGATCTATTCTTTCTTTCTACAACTCCATTTTGTTGGGGAGTTCTAGGTGAAGAAAAGTTATGAGAAATACCATGTTCTTCACAAAAATTTTCAAATAATTCATTTTGAAATTCACCACCATGGTCACTTCTAATAGCTTTTATTCTTAGATCCTTTTCATTTTGAATTAAAACAGCAAACTTTTTAAATTCTTTAAAAGCTTCACTTTTAAGTGTGAGAAACAAAGTCCAAGTATATCTTGAAAAATCATCAACAATAACCAAAGCATAATAGTTTCCACCAAAACTTAATATCCTTGAAGGACCAAATAAATCCATATGTAAAAGTTCTAAAGGTTTTAAAGTAGAAACAATATTTTTTGAATGAAAGGAGCTTTTAACTTGTTTACCCTTTTGACATGCATCACACAATTTATCTTTTACAAACTTTAATTTAGGTAAACCAATTACTAGATCTCTAGATATAAGTTTGTTTAATTGTTGCATATGTATATGAGCAGCACGCCTATGCCATAACCATGTGTTTTCCTCTTTAACAACTAAACATGAAATATTTTTATTTGATGCATTTTCTAAATCAATTAAATAAATATTATTATGTCTAACTCCTTTTAATGCAATTTCAGAAGAATCATTCTTAAAAATAGTGCAAGAATTCTTCTCAAAGGTTACCTTGAATCCTTTGTCGCACAGTTGACTTATGCTAATTAAGTTATGCCTTAGTCCTTCTACATATAGCACGTCTTTGATCATCAAGGTGTCTTTGCTTCCTATATCCCCTTTTCCAAGAATTCTTCCTTTTTTGTTGTCACCATAGGTAACAAAGCCTTGTTCCTTTTCTTTAAAATTTGTGAACTTCGTCTTGTCTCCTGTCATGTGTTTTGAGCAACCACTATCGAGACACCACATGACTTTTCTTGATTTCTGTAATACCTGCAAAAAAAAGGAACAAACAAGCTATTTTAGGTACCCAACTTCTTTGTATGGGTCCATTTGGGTTAGATTCAAATTATTTAGCAACCCAAGCATATCTTCCACTAGAAACACCAAAACGTTTAATTCTGCATTTGTTTGAGGTATGACCTTTTCTCATGCAGTAAAAACAGGATACAGTATTTGTGTTTTTGTTAATCGTTCCTTTTTCTACCCATGCTCTGTGGGTTCTATATTTATTTTTAGGAACAAATTTCTTAGCAGCTTTATTTTCAGAGATTTTACTACATTCTCCAGTAGTTGTATTTTCAGAAAAATATTTGAATTTTATGCAAGATTCACATTCATTATTAGCAATATATTTTTCTTTTTCATAATACAAAACTTTACTTTTCAAATTTCTGATTTCTTCTGCTTGATATAAAAATTTATTTTTCAAACTTCTGTTTTCTTCAGACAAATTTGTAAATTCAGTTTTCAAAGCATCATTTATTTTAGAGAGATTTTCAGAAGTAAACTTCAAATTTTCATTTTCTTCAAGAAGGTTGTCAAATTCAGATTTTAAATTTTTAAAATCCTTTTTCAGCTTTTTATGAGAAATATCTAATTTTTCAGATTCAATTAATAATGCAGCATAAGTTTCATCCAATTCATCTTCATCAATTTGACTATCATTATCAGAATAGTGTGAATTACTTCCTTGGCTGACATTATCATCATCTGCCATCAAATAGATGTTTGCTTCTTCATCTGAGTCGCTTGAATCTGAAATGGTCTCATTGTCGTCTTCCCATGCAATGTAGGCCTTCTTTTTCTTGAAGAATCTTTTCTCCTTTTTGTCTTCACCCTTCTTTTGATTTGGGCAGTCTGCTTTTAGATGCCCCTTTTCTCCACAGCCGTAGCATCGGTAATTTGAGGAAGATACTTGATTATCTTTCTTTTCGTATCTAAATCTTCCTTTACCTTTAGACTTCATGAACCTATTTAATCTTTTGATCACAAGACTTAAATTTTCCTCTTCGTTTGAGTCTTCATCTTCCGATTTACCTTTGCTTCTTTCAACCTCTGACTTTAATGCCAAACTCTTCTTGTTGTTTTTGGCTTTTGCTTCTTCTTCATCAAGTCTTCCAAGATCTAGTTCATGTTCCCTCAACTTTCCAAAGAGTGCCGCCATAGTCATGGTGTTGAGGTTTTGTGACTCCGAGATTGCAGTCACCTTTGGTTGCCACGACCTGTCTAAAGACTTCAAGATTTTAATGTTAAGTTCATCGGTATCAAATGACTTACCCAGTCCAATGAGATGATTGACAATGTTGGTGAAGCGTTTTTGAACGTCTGAAATTGTTTCTCCTTGCTTCATCCGGAACATTTCATACTCTTGGATTAAGGAGTTCTTCCTTGCCCTCTTTACATCATCTGTTCCTTCATGCGTCACTCTGAGTACGTCTCACATTTCTTGAGCAGTTTTGCAGACAGAGACCCTGTAGAACTCATCAACAGTCAACGCTGATGTAATGATATTCCGGGCTTTTACGTCATTCTGAAATCTTTTCTTTTCTTCAGTGGTCCATTGACCACGGGGCTTTGGTTCCTGTGTATTGTTAGTAGGAACAGAAGAGCCAGATGCAATAACATCCCAAATTTCACAATCAATAGATTCAATAAATATTTGCATTCTTACCTTCCAGAATGCATAGTTTTCACCTGTGAATAGTGGGGTCTATTGATTGATGCACCCTCTGCAAAGGTTTGATGTGATCCTGCCATTTGAATGACTATCAAAGCAAGCTCTGATGCCAATTGTTAGAATCGCTGCAACGGAATTATTAGCGTGGAACAAACCAAGAGGGGGGGGTGAATTGGTTATATACTTTTATTGTGCCTTTTATTATTTTTCTCTTAATTTTTCTTACTGAGCAGATAATTAAATATAAATGACAGAGTAAGGGAAAGAGAAAAATTGCACAGGTGATTTTATCCTGGTTCAGATCACTCGGATCCTACGTCCAGTCGCTTATCTCAAACAAGATAAACCTTTTTCACTAACACAAAACAGTTACAAATATTAATCGCAAAGAAAAACAATTTGTAAGAGTTTAGAAATACCACCTCTCTTGAAACCACAAGAGACGAACTTACACTTCCTTTGAATCTTCACAAAGGATGACCACCTCCTTCGAATGCTTCACGAAGGATGATTCTCTTCCAGGCACTTCCTCGGATACACCAAGGATGAATAAGCTATTCCTCTGTCACCGTAGTAGCACTTCAGGACTTTGCAGACAAGAGTTTCCTTAGCTTCAACAATCTCACAGAGTTCTCAAAGAGTTCAGAGATCTTTAGCACAAGGGAAGAGTTGTTTTTGAGATTTTGAGTGAGCCATCTTGTAGACTCAGCCTAATACCCTTCCATTCTTCGAAAACGGGCCATCTAACGCATTTAATCGATTAACTCAAGTATTAATCGATTAAAATGAGTACAACGGCTAGTTTTTCAAATCTGAAACCCCCAACGGCTAGTGTTAATCGATTATTCTCAGGAATAATCGATTAACTAATCGATTATTATTAGCTTTAATCAATTATTACAGTGGCAATTGGGTTTTCAGTGCCAGCCTCGTTTTAATCGATTAAAACTGGGTTTAATCGATTAAAACAACTTGTGGGTGATTCTCAACAGTAAATAAATCAAATATAAATTACAAGAATCAACCCTAATACATATTTGAGCACTATTACATCAACTTTGATTATTATAAAAGCTTTATAAAATACAGAGATCTTCAATTTGTCTTTTATGGATCTTGACTTGTGCAAATCTGTTCATCATCAAAACTTCATCTCTGATTTTTGCTAACAAGAGGAGGTTAGGAGAGAGGAGGCTATGAGAGAAAGAAGTGGTGACATTGTTGGAGAAATCCAAGTGGATACAATACTGAAGGGGATGAACAGAAGCTATTTAAAGTCATCGGGCACGCAAGGGCAGTACACGAGGTGCATAGGTATGCCACACGCTTCAAGTGGGGAATTGATTTGGTGGAGCTTTTTGGTCAGACCTAGATTTTAAAGGATGACGTGATGGACAACTTCATGCATCTTCATGCCTGCCGAGCAAATGATTGAGTATGCCATGATAAGGGGAATTCAGAATTGGACTCCTTTTTCGTCTACTTTTTCCTTTTCACAAACCTCTATGTGCATATCTTGATCGATGACTTCCAAGTCAAAGTCTTACATGAACTGAACATTGCTCCCACGCAGCTCTACACGAACGCTTAGCATCTATGCAGGCGTTTGGCATCTTGTGCTAGGCTTTGGGTATCAATCATACCCCCTGCTTTGTTCCTTCACCACTACTACACTTGTTCGAATGTTAAGGGTGTCATTAATAAGGGAGAATTGCCGAAACTTGTATAAGCTCTTCACGACCTCCTATAAAGGCTTCAAGGACGGGGTCTTCAAGATCGTCATCACCTCCAAAGGACGCAAGTTATTCTTTATGGGGAAAATTGATCTAAGTTCCCCTATACTAGACGTGAAATCTCACTCCTATCGACACGTAGGAGTCCTCCACAATGACCCGTGAGGAATTCACTACTCTTGAAGTTTTAGAGCAATTGTCTCATAAACTCCTAAACAAAGAAATTTTAAAGTGTTCCTTGTTCTCGTTATCTCGGCCGAGATGTTTTTGGTAAACATGTTTATCTTTGTTTGGTCTATTTTCTTGATCATTTTTTAACTTGACTAAGTTTTCTTTTCTGTTACAAATATTGGTCAACCCTGTTGATGCAATGCCAATTTCTCTTTTCCAAGTTCACAATGTTCCTCTTATCATCATCGTGCATGTTGCTCTCACTAACTAAGAAGAGGAAGCTATGAGAAAGAAGAGAAAAAGAAAGCATGATGAGCGGTCAACCACCACTCGCCCGCTCCCTAATGCACAATTGCTAGGGTGGTAAGACTTCGACCCCCCGTTATTAAGGGGGTCTTTGGAACAAGCTTCAGAACGGGAGACAAAGTCTCCTTCCATCTAAACCCTAAGGAGAAGGAGTTGTTCAAGGGGTTATTTGAGGCCAAAATTGATTATGGGAAACGAATTCAACCTTTGTGAGATTGTCTTATATCAATGGGTGGCACTTGGACCTGAATGATCGGAGATGGCCTGGTTGTAAAAAGAACTGGCAGAGGCTCAAGGGAGTCTTGTCATTGTCATGCAAGAAAATGTGTTACTTTTATCCCTGGTGGAAGAGGTTAAGGCAACCCATCCTCCGTGCGAGCAAAAGGAAAAATGACTACATTGCCAGGATTGCTACCTTGATGGAAAAAGAAAAGAGCTTGTCCCCTGAGAACCGCTGCCCTTAACACCAAAATGACTACCTCCGACTCACGCTTCAAGCTGATGAGAATTCACTTTAATTCCTTGGTTATTGAGTTGGAGGAAGCCGACCAACATGTAATTTCTCAATATGAAGTCGGCTTCCAGAAGTTTCTTGACCTAGCGACCTGCTTGTATATGTTGAGAGAAGATCATCTAGAGAAGAGACTGCATCATCTAAAGCATCTCTAATTTTGAAGTTTAACAGACAATATTAAACGAAATAATCATAAGTAATCAGATGTATAAGAAAATGGAAAAAGCTTAGATATATCTTGCAAAGAACAAAATTCCACTTTGAGTAGTCATAAAGAAAAGTGGTTGAAGACCGGATAATGAACAATATAGAATCATCTAAGTGACAACCAAATCAGAGTTAGATAAAAGGATTTATCCTGGGGCACATGAAGTGCACAAATATTAAAAAAGCGAAAGAGATAAGCTAAAAAGACATAATGTGACGTCCCAAAATATATATATCAAACTTATATAATAAAGACGTCATCACTTATTAATATAGGAAAGCAGTCAAGAGTAATTTAAGGATTTCAATCATCCTTAGAATAGCATGGAATTGAAAACTTAGAGTATTAGGGTTTTCTCCCTAGAAATTACATAGAATTTAAAGCTTTAAACGTACAAAAGTTCATCAAAGCTAACTAATAAAAGCTAGTGAATCTAAGCTGCAGCATTGCCTTCCCCATCAAGTACTGGTTCCAACGTATCCTCCTTGCCATCTGCTCCCGTATAACGAATTATACGATCATCGCACATACCCAAACACAAACAAACACAAACAAGTAGGGTAAGCTAACATGCAACCAATCATTTATGAAACATGCATGCAAACCTCATATAATAATTATGTCATACATACTCATACCATCATACAACAATCACATCATACATACTTATCCATTACTTTGATACACATGGTAAAATGATATCACAAGACGTGTTACTTTATAACCCGACTCGTCCGGACTAGAATGATTACCGAGCTATGGCGGGTCTTGCACTCGTGGTGGCTTTATGAAACTTGGCACTACCGCCTTATGAAACTTGGCACTACCGCTTTGTGAAACTTGGCACTACCGCCTTATGGAACTTGGCACTACCGCCTTATGGAACTTGGCACTACCGCCTTATGGAACTTGGGCACTACCGCCCGGCCACAGTCACGAGGTTAATCCGTTATCACTCACCTTGGATCATATGGAAGCACCCAAGACTAGGACCTCCTGCTACTCCTCACCACATGGTTCAATCCTCTCTACATGAGAAGAAAGGCCATTGGAGTTTCAGGATGACCCCCAAAACTGAGCTACCATGCAATCATTCTATACACCCCCAAATCACCACCATGTATCCTCTCCTTGAGGATCATGGAATTACGTTCATGAATCATACTATTACCTTGAAACTTAACCCAAGACATGAATAACCATATACCATCATATTATCACAGTGAATCTAACATATCTCATACATTCACATACTTTTCACATAAATAATATCATTATAGTTCACAATCATGTTCAGATGCATAAATTCAAATGTAATAAAATCCAATCATTTCAGAAATCATACAAACTGAATATATTCCAACAAGATATATTACACAATAATTTAACAATACATAATCTGTTCAATAGGATTTAAGTTAAAAACTTGTCGAGTAGACTTCCAGGAAAGAGAGGTGCGTCACAATGGACAACTTAAGTACCAAGTCTTTCCTTAGCCAAAGTGTTCCTCAACTAGTTTTTAACAAATTTCTTATTTACAGATTCAAAATAACAGCATACAATATTTACACCGAATTTCAACATAGATAAACATACAGTAAGCATTAACAGTATTTACACAGAATTTCACGATATGAATAGTAATAAAACAATACTAAATCATAATATAAAAGCATAGAAATACTAAATCATAATATAAAAACATGGAAAAGTTAGCTCCCCTACCTCTATTCCAGACTTCTCTTGCTCTGAATTTATTTCTCCGAAACCCTTCAGAACCTCTACTCAAAATTTCTCCCTAACTCTTTTTTTTTTCTATTTCTCAAGCTCTCACTTGATTTCTCTTCTCTTGGTGCAGAATAACCTTCCCTCCCATGGCTATTTATAGTAAAAAAAATTTTACTATTCATTAATATTTTAATATTATTTATTATTTTAATATTATTTAAAAATAATATTTCAATCATTTTCTCACCAAATCTGATCCTAATTTCTACCTACTACTTTCTTCCATGCTAAGGAATCCAAATGCTGAAAATTTATTTTTACTATTCACTTTTTACTATTTACTATTTACTTTTTACTATTTACTATTTACTTTTTACTATTCAATTTAAAAAATTTACTAAATAAGTTACCAAAAATTTGAACCTCTCCTTCTAAAATTACTAAAATTTTATATCCAAAATTTACATTTTTCTATCCATTAAAATTATTATTACTAATAACATACTAAAATTTACTACTATAAATATATATATATATATATATATATATTTTTCATGGGTCTTACATTCTCCCCAACAACAAAAAAATTTTCGTCCTCGAAAATTGCGCTTACACGAACAAGTCGAGGTAAGTTACTCCCACCTCGCCTCTAACTTCCAGGTAGAGTCGCTTGTTCTACCATCCCATATGACCTTGACTCGTTTGACAGTTCATCCTCAATCCTTACTGGTTGCACTTGAACTGACAAATCTTCTCTGACTTACACACCCTTAACTTCAAGCACTGTCCTAAGATAATCTTCATGCTCACGTGGAGGCGGTAAACCAGAAATTTTCTTCAGGAGAATATCTAAGAAGTCCTTCACAACCGTGAGGTTTACACTCTGATTCTCCTGCGCCGCATGATCCGAAACTTGAGTCGCTTCCATAGGTGATAACACTAAGAAGCAACTATCATCTTCCAAGAGGTATTGCCTCACGACGTCGATCGACAAAGACATATCTTGGTCTTCATCCGGAAATGACATCTCCTTATCATCGTAGTCGACGAGGGTGCGATTGGCGGATAGTCGATCCATTCCCAAGATTACTTCTAATCCTTGCAAAGGTAAACTGATGAGGTTTACCTTGACCCGACTTCCTTCTACGACCATCGGACAACGGACACACACAGAAGATGTCCCAATTAATCCTGATGCTGGTGTAGACACCAACAGATCAACGCCTAACTCTTCTACAGACATACCCAACTTTTCAACACATGCCTTCGCTATGAAGGAGTGTTTTGCCCCAAAATCAAAAAGCACAACACAGGTAAAACAAGAAGTAAACAAATACCGATGAGGATGTTACCTGAGCTGACTGCCTCTGATCCAACCATGGCGTACACTCTTCCCATCGTCTGAGGTCTGTCACCTCCCCTGGGTGGAGGCAAACCAGTCCTCTGTGCCTGAGACCCTGATCCTACTGCAGAAGTACACTCTGTAGCAAAGTGTCCCTCTTTCCCGCACTTGAAACACTTCACTGTTCTACTTCCCATCGGGCAGTTGCTCCGATAATGAGGTCCTCCACAGGTGAAACATCTAACGGTGCCGGATGGCTTGGCTGGTCCTGACTGCACCGATGGTGGATAGGATGAACCCCTAAACCCAGAAGAAAAGGATGGTCTAGCGTAAGGGGTCTTCTTAGTGCTAAACCCGTCACGAGATCCAGATGATCCCCCATTCCTAACAGGCTGATTCTGATGTCCCTCAGATTCCCCCTTCGTCTCCTCTAGATCACGGGACATCTCCACCAATGTAGGGAACTCTCTGATGCGTAACCCCTTTACCAGCAACTTGATATCACTCTTCAATCCATTCTCAAACTTTCTGCACTGCCACTCTTCATCCACTGCCATAGTGTTGAAGCGAAGCAAATGCTTGAAGCGATTTGCATACTCTGACACTGGTCTGCTGCCTTGTACCAGCTCTAGGAATTCCACTTCCTTTGCAAATCTTACACTGTCCGGGAAGTATTCAGTGTAAAATTTGGTCTTAAACAACTCCCATGTAATAGGAGTCCCACTCCTTTCAAGAATCATCTTCATGCTGTTCCACCAATGGCCAGCTTCTCCGGTAAGCAGATATAGAGTATAGGCTAATTTCTTCTCATCAGGACATCCCTTGGCTTCGAATATCCTCTCCATGTCTCCAAACCAGTGATCAGCTTCATCAGGGCTGCACTTTCCAGTGAATCTTGCTGGGCGATGTTGGAGAAAGCTCTCCAAGCTCCACTCTTGCGCAGGAATAACAACGGAAGAAACACTTGGAGGAGTCCTAGCACTAGTCATCAATTCCATGAACTCCCTTTGAGTGTTCTCGGAAGACACTCTCGCGTTTTCTGCCGATACCCTTGCGGTTTCAAGATTTTGCAATGCAAAGGTATTCTGTTGAACCAACGCAGCATTCTGCTGTTGCAATGCCTGGAGCACCGCATTCAGCATCTGATTAGAGTCAGGTTGATCAACTCGCGGAGGAGAAGGATGAGGAGACGTAGGTGCCATCTTCTGTTCACACAGAGAGAAAGACCATTAGTCTAACTCAAACTAATACACGAGACCAGGGTACGCAATCACAAACGAAGCACACCCACAACCTACAGGTTTCTAAGGAAGGAACTGCTCTGATACCATTAATGTGACGTCCCAAAATATATATATCAAACTTATATAATAAAGACGTCATCACTTATTAATATAGGAAAGCAGTCAAGAGTAATTTAAGGATTTCAATCATCCTTAGAATAGCATGGAATTGAAAACTTAGAGTATTAGGGTTTTCTCCCTAGAAATTACATAGAATTTAAAGCTTTAAACGTACAAAAGTTCATCAAAGCTAACTAATAAAAGCTAGTGAATCTAAGCTGCAGCATTGCCTTCCCCATCAAGTACTGGTTCCAACGTATCCTCCTTGCCATCTGCTCCCGTATAACGAATTATACGATCATCGCACATACCCAAACACAAACAAACACAAACAAGTAGGGTAAGCTAACATGCAACCAATCATTTATGAAACATGCATGCAAACCTCATATAATAATTATGTCATACATACTCATACCATCATACAACAATCACATCATACATACTTATCCATTACTTTGATACACATGGTAAAATGATATCACAAGACGTGTTACTTTATAACCCGACTCGTCCGGACTAGAATGATTACCGAGCTATGGCGGGTCTTGCACTCGTGGTGGCTTTATGAAACTTGGCACTACCGCCTTATGAAACTTGGCACTACCGCTTTGTGAAACTTGGCACTACCGCCTTATGGAACTTGGCACTACCGCCTTATGGAACTTGGCACTACCGCCTTATGGAACTTGGGCACTACCGCCCGGCCACAGTCACGAGGTTAATCCGTTATCACTCACCTTGGATCATATGGAAGCACCCAAGACTAGGACCTCCTGCTACTCCTCACCACATGGTTCAATCCTCTCTACATGAGAAGAAAGGCCATTGGAGTTTCAGGATGACCCCCAAAACTGAGCTACCATGCAATCATTCTATACACCCCCAAATCACCACCATGTATCCTCTCCTTGAGGATCATGGAATTACGTTCATGAATCATACTATTACCTTGAAACTTAACCCAAGACATGAATAACCATATACCATCATATTATCACAGTGAATCTAACATATCTCATACATTCACATACTTTTCACATAAATAATATCATTATAGTTCACAATCATGTTCAGATGCATAAATTCAAATGTAATAAAATCCAATCATTTCAGAAATCATACAAACTGAATATATTCCAACAAGATATATTACACAATAATTTAACAATACATAATCTGTTCAATAGGATTTAAGTTAAAAACTTGTCGAGTAGACTTCCAGGAAAGAGAGGTGCGTCACAATGGACAACTTAAGTACCAAGTCTTTCCTTAGCCAAAGTGTTCCTCAACTAGTTTTTAACAAATTTCTTATTTACAGATTCAAAATAACAGCATACAATATTTACACCGAATTTCAACATAGATAAACATACAGTAAGCATTAACAGTATTTACACAGAATTTCACGATATGAATAGTAATAAAACAATACTAAATCATAATATAAAAGCATAGAAATACTAAATCATAATATAAAAACATGGAAAAGTTAGCTCCCCTACCTCTATTCCAGACTTCTCTTGCTCTGAATTTATTTCTCCGAAACCCTTCAGAACCTCTACTCAAAATTTCTCCCTAACTCTTTTTTTTTTTCTATTTCTCAAGCTCTCACTTGATTTCTCTTCTCTTGGTGCAGAATAACCTTCCCTCCCATGGCTATTTATAGTAAAAAAAAATTTTACTATTCATTAATATTTTAATATTATTTATTATTTTAATATTATTTAAAAATAATATTTCAATCATTTTCTCACCAAATCTGATCCTAATTTCTACCTACTACTTTCTTCCATGCTAAGGAATCCAAATGCTGAAAATTTATTTTTACTATTCACTTTTTACTATTTACTATTTACTTTTTACTATTTACTATTTACTTTTTACTATTCAATTTAAAAAATTTACTAAATAAGTTACCAAAAATTTGAACCTCTCCTTCTAAAATTACTAAAATTTTATATCCAAAATTTACATTTTTCTATCCATTAAAATTATTATTACTAATAACATACTAAAATTTACTACTATAAATATATATATATATATATATATATATATATATATATATATATATATATATATTTTTCATGGGTCTTACACATAACATATCCCCACGAAAAAGCGTTTGACCAATAAGAAAAACCTACATAGGCTTATCAAGAAATTCTGCTTAAAAGATACATACACACTCACAAAGTGATTGGTATAAAAGTGTTTAAGTAGATCTCACTATGTAAGAGACATAAAAATATGTTAAATGAAACAAGCGTCACAACATCATCTAAAGAAGATATGCACACAATGATAGAATATACCTTTAAGTTTAAAAGACGACATTTCACTTCTAAGAAGAGATATAAAACAAAACATTGTTATCACACAATTAATCAGTATTATAAGAAAAGATGAAGACTAACATCCTCATATGTTTTGAGGATTAACAAACAGCGATGAGAAAAATAAACATTTGACAAAGTATTATCTTTATGAAAAATAATGTCGTTGAGAGACAAGCATTTTGTGAAAAAAACTTTATGAAGTTTAAAAGTCTAGATAAAAAGCTTTAGTAAACACGTTGATATCTCGACAAACATACCAACAAATGAGATTTCAAGTAAACATGTCAATATGTCATAAGAGAATCTTACTAAATGTGTTATTGTTATACTTTTCTAGACAATACTAAATGAGCTCTCACTATAATATCCAAAATAATGTTTTTGGTAAACGAGCAAAAAGATATAAACAAAGCTCCAAAAACATGTCTTGAACGATATCTTGCTAAACACGCTCTTGAACCAAACTAAGATCACTAAACAAAGCGTTGTTAGTAAACATCCTGAATATGCCAAACAATACCTTGTACCAAACGACATTTTCATCCAACGATGAAACCCTTAAGAACTGTTTGATATCTCTGCATAAATGTTTAAGTTCTCAAATCTTTAACTCGATAAAAAATTTGAAAAACTTATATTGTTCTGAACATGCATTAAATAGCATGAAATGCACAACATTTCAAAACATAAAAAATGATAAAAAAAAAGTATATTTTCCTGCATGCATTTGCAATTGCTTATGTCATGTATTATTATGCTTTATTGTATACAAGTAAGTATTATTATGCTTTACAAACAGACTTCTACCTATGGTTGTCACTTATAAAAAAGACTACAAAGATTTAAAAATCAAGACAAACATCTAATAGATAATTTCTCATTAAATCTATAAATAAATCATTGTTCTACACAAGAAAATTAATGTAATAGTACATAACTAATTGTTTATTTCTTGTTGGTGTCATGATTACTTCAAGATCGAATATCCAACATCATAAGCAAACTCATCATAAGCCTACAATATTTATGTACTTAAATATAAAATTTATTTTTAAATAAAGAAAATCTCGATAAATATTTCATAAAATTAATTATACTACTTATTGTAATCCATACTAAATATTTTTAATCTAAATATTATATTTATAACATTATTCGCATATCAGCTAAATATATATAGAAACCATTTATATACATTTATAATAATAATAAATGATTTTGAAATTATATTACTATACATTTAATAATAGCATTTAAAATATTGAAGATTTATTTTAAAATATAAAATTTAAAATATTGATTTATACTATTATATAGTAAAGATAATTATGATTAATTTATACACATTATAAATTACTAATAAATTTAATAGTCTGTACACATTATTAAATTAGTAATTTTTTTAACAACAAGCATAAAATCAGATAAAATCCATTATTATTAATGTTAGGATAATGCTTAAAGAATTAGTTATCATTTTTATTAATTGTACTTAATAATACCAAAAATTTCAAATTAAATATTAATAATCATGAATAATTTTTGATATTATAAATATTTTCATTCATTTTATATAAACATAATTTTAAATATATATTAACTATTATTATATTATTTTTTAAGATTAATTATAAATTTAAAATATTTGAAATAATAAAATAATCATTTTAAACTTTTAGCATGTTTTTTTTTATTATGAAAAGTACATTACATTTTTAATAGTATTTATATATCAGTATAGTATAAATTAGTTAAATATAGGTCATGATAGAATTTTCATTTCTATAATATTTAACTAAGTTCACTAAGTACATATATATATATATATAAATAAAAAACTTTGCACAAAAATCGATTTATGAGGAGTGGATTTTCGGAAGGGAAATCCCAAGAGTCGATTACGAGAAGGGAAACATAAAAAAAATGTAAATTTTATAGTGTAGAAATAGTTTGACAACTTTATGTTATGAAATAGGTAACGAAATCAGATATAGTATGAATTTTACATCAAATTGAAACAACAAAATATTATTGATGGAGAAGTTGTTCACACAATTATCTCTGAATCAATCTATGCTGAGGCAGTGAGGTTTTCGTAGCGGGCTTTGAAGAAGGAAAACAGTGGTTCTCTTGGAGGAAGGACTTCCTTCACAACAGAGTGATTCATCAAATCTTGGCCCCATTTGTAGAGATTAGGAAATTTCTCACTGGTGAATAACTGCAACCCTGCTATTTCCTGAATAATTGGAATCCAAAACGCTATGAACACACCACTAATATCCACCAACCCAATCTCCTCTCCTCCAAAAAACTTCTTCCCCTTTATCTCATCCTCAAGAAATTTCAGACCCTCCAATGCCTCTTGCACATTCTTCTCTCTCTCGTCCTTATCAACACTGAAAACAGATTTCCACGCAGCACCAACAACCTGATTCATTTCATCAAATAGTTGGCAGACTGTTTAGTTTCACTCACGTACAAACAAATAAACATGCTTCATTAACTTAAATAGGAAAATATGGGTTACCTTGTCATCAATGAATTTGGACCAGAAACGAGCCAAGGCTCTCTGGTAAGGATCGGAAGGCAATATGGGGTTGTTGTTCCATGTCTCGTCGATGTACTCAACAATCACAAGAGACTCTGCAAGGGGTTTCTCACCGTGAACAAGGACTGGAACCTTCTTGTGAACTGGGTTGTATTTCAGAAGCAATTCACTCTTGTTGCCCAAATTTTCTTCCAAAAATTTGTATTCAACGCCCTTGAATTTGAGAGCAATTTGCACCCTACACACAAAAGGGCTTCCCACGACTCCCAAAAGCTTCACCTCTTCCTGATTCGTAGCCATTGTTTGTAGCACCTCTAACCTTCACTCAATTCAATATATTATAGAGCTTGTTATTTGTTTGCTTGTCTGTGATGTATAATTCCTGAGCTCTTTTCCTTTTATAGAGCCAGCCAGAACTATTCAGCGCAAACCTAATCGTAACGTGATTCACTCACAAATTGAGAATTTGCATTGAAGGGAGAGGCGCCGAAGAAATGGAACATCATCAATATTTCTAGAAACATGTGAAAGAGATTACGTAAGACAAAACAGGTATGCCAGAAAATTGAAGTGTAGTCCACTCCCTACGCGTATAAATTTCTTTATGGAATCATTAATTCAATGTTATATATTTTATTTTAACGTTAATCAATTTAGTGATTAATTGAATGTTATAAATAATAATCATTAATATCAAAACAAATAAATTTAAATATAATTAGAATTCAATATTTTGTAACATACCTCTTCTATTTCTTTATGATACTCGCGTATCGATTTTCTTAGCAAAATAAATAAAATTATTTTAAATTAAAATATACATGTATGTGTTATTACACACACACACACACACATATATATATATATATATATATATATATATAAATATTTTTTTTTTTCTTTTCTTTTCTTTCTCTGAATTAATTATATTAAGAATATAGTTAAAACATGTTATTTTGAAAAATAATGAATAAAATGGAACGATTTTTTGTTACAAGAACATCAAAAAAATGGAGAAAACATGACGTAGAATAACTCTTTAAAATTGGACATGTATTAATATTAAATTGACTCTTTCTACTCTTAAATGTGTGTGTTTCATCTCACTTCGCGTTTCAAATTATTCAGTAAAAAATCATCTTTCAAATTAAAAATGGGATTGTATGTTCTTTTAAGTTTTTCATTTTATTTAGAAAAAAAAAATATGTTCTTTAATTTGTTTCCAAAACTATATTTCCTCTCACTTCGCCCTTTAAAGAAAATGGAAGTTTAGAAAAGAATCTAGATGAAGAAAAATATGCTCTTAAAAATATATTGACCCTTTTTTATATTTTGGTACCATATAATGATTTATTTATATCGTTAACTTACTCTTAAAATCTAGACATGTATTATCTGCCGCTGACATAATGAGATCAAAAATACGATCGTAAAATACTTCCTTCCTTTTCCTATTAAAATACACTTTTATTGTTGAAATTTATTATAAATTATAGATTTGTTTTATCGATTTTAACTTTTATTTATTAAGAGAACTTTAACAAAGGTAATGAGCGTGTTCAAAAAATGTACTGAAATATTATTGCGTGGTTTAACGTTACCGTAGTAATCAATTCTCATTAAAATCATGTTAATTGAAAAAAAAAATGACGACTAAAACGTGTAATTATTATGTAATCAAATATTTAAGAAGAGAAGAATAAAAGAAAAACGATAAATGAATTTGGTCAATCTTCTAGGTTAGGGGAATAATTTGCTAAATTTCAACTTGTGCACTAATTTTCCTTACTTTTCGTGCAAGTTAGATTTTAAAAAGGTGAACATTTAAGAAGAGAAACATAAAAGAAAAATGAAAAATGAATTTTGGTGAATATTCTACGTTAGGTGAATAATTTTCTAAATTTCAACATTTGCACTAAATTTCCTTACTTTTCATGCAAGTTAGATTTTATTAAGGTGTTAACTGTTAAAAATAATAATAATAATAATAACCATAATAATAATAATAATAACCATAATAATAATAATAATAATAATAATAATAAACAAATATATGGATAAAAGAATATTAATTAAACTCAACCATTTTTATAAGAAAGAATAATAAAATATAAAAGTAAATGGAGTAGAAATAGAAATAGTCTAAGTGAGACACGCATAATGTTATTCTTACAGAAAAAAAACGCATGAACATTAGCTACATAGTCTATAAGTCAATTATTTAAGTAAAAACATAATTTAACTTAGTATTAGTTTGGAATTAGACTAAAAGTTTTAAATAAATTTTTAAGAAAAGTAATTTTTTTCTTTAATATAAAGCAAAACACCAAAAGAAAATTTTCATGCATATATTTTAAACTTTGAGCATAATCATTTGTTAACTTGCCTTTGTTGCTAAACAAAGAATTTCCCTAACGTAGAATAGGGAAAAGACATAGGATCAATCCGTGAACTTGGTTCTTATTAAGTTCTAAATTTGGATATTTTACCTAACTAACAAATGCAATGGAAAAGAAATAAAATATAAAAAATATTAAATATGTTTAACAAAATGCAAGAATCGGAACCTAAATATAACTTTTAAAACATAAAAGTCGTAAGCATAAAAGTAGTAAGCATAATGTTAAGTAAAAAGATTCCTTATAAATAAACAATATTTTTAAATTCATCAATCTGATAAAAAAATATATTTAACAAATGCATATTTTAGTTCAAATACTTCCCATGATCAATAGCAATTTTGGTATGAAAAATCATTTTATAAATCTTATCATACGAAACACTTAAAATATGCTTATGATATAAAACATCTTTACTAAAAACATGTTTTAGAAGTATAAGATGTTAAAGCACTACTTATTATAATAGGAAAAAAAAAATCAGAAGTTCTAGAAATCATATATACAATATTCAATGAGTCACAAATATATTTAGCAAGATAACAATTTTATCCATAAGGTTTTTAGACTTACAAATGTAACTTAAACATATTCGTGAAAAACAAATAATAATAAGAAGAATGATGAATAAATTAAAAAAAAACTAATTTTCTCTCTCTAAGAATGTCAGACAAAATAATCAAAAGATAACTAATAATAATAATAATAATAATAATAATAATAATAATAATAATAATAATAATAATAATATTATTATTATTATTATTATTATTATTATTATTATTATAAGACATATATGGATAAAAGAATCAAACCTAACAATTTTTAAAATAAAGAATAAGTTTAATAATTCAGATAGTCTCTATTTTCAGTAACTTTTTTCAAATAGGTTTTTTATTTATTTTTTACATCAATTGGATCCTTATTTTTTAGAAATTGAAGCAATTAAGTCATTGTCATTAGTTTCGTACTAACATAGTTAAAGAGGTATCACGTGTTGGTTTTTTGAATTTTTTAAATATTTCTTTTTAATTATTTTTATTTTTTTAAATTTTCTTGAAAAATAAAAAATTTGTCACATGTCAAGTTGACATTGTGCCACGTGGCAATGAGAATGTGACGTCGCACTTTCAGTGCCAAGTGTAAATGTTAGGCTACGTGTCATTGCATTTTGTCTTAATTTAGTCCATCTATATTTATTTTGAACCAATTTGGTCCGTGTATTTTTATTTTGTTTCAATTTGGTCCCTGCATTAAATGAATAAAAGATTAAATAAATATAATTTTTTGCTCGAAAGGGTTTCGAGAAAGTTGACGCAGAATAATTTTAGAAGATTTAACTAAATGAAATAACGTTTTCCAAATTCTTGTCTTTAAAACTTTTTCTATTAAGTGAATTTTTAGTGACGATGTATTCCAAGTCTTAATATTTAACTCCATAAACTTTTTATGAATTCTGGAACAAGTACTCAAACTATTTTTGTATAAATCACCTCACAAAAATATTTATTGTTGAAATGATAATTTTTATAATTTGCTCATTCATATTATTTAGATTAAATGATTTCATTTGTTGTTTAATTTTGTAAAAAAAATTTAAATGAGTTTCTTTATTTTTATTTGTCTTAATTTAGTTTTTGTTTTGAAACTATAATGCAATTAAGTTATTTTTATTAGTACTACATAAATAAACATGTGTCGTATGTTAGTTTGTAATTGATTAATTTTTAAAAAAATTAGGACTAAATTGAGATAAAATAAAAATATAGGGACCAAATTGAGACAAAATAACAATATAGGGACAAAATTGAGATAAATACAATGACACATGACCTAATAGTGATACGTGGCATTGTTAGTGTCACGTCACACTATCATTGTTACGTGGCAAAATATAAGCTTGACACATGACAATTTTTTTTATTTAAAAAATTAAAAATAATTAAAAAAATATTTAAAAAATTCAAAAAAACATCCTCTTTAACATTATTAGTACAAAACTAACCACAATGACCTAATTGTTTCAATTTTTAAAAAATAAAGACCCAATTAAGAAAAAAAATGAGAGACCTAATTGCAAAAAATGACTGAAAATATGAACTATATAAATGATTAAACCTATAGAATATAACAATATAAGATAAAAGTAAATAAAGAAAAATGTATAAACAGTCCTTAAAGAGAAAATACTCTATTGCACGAAACAAAACAAAATTATATGTACTTTTATCTTAAAATACAACAAGTGTTTCAAATGAATATTATGCAACCAAAGATCTCTAAACCTTATAAACATCAATGTCTTAGAAGACCATATACAACAAAAAACAAAATACTCAAAACACTTTTAGCTAATTGATGTGTTTGTTGTGTCTTTCTCCCATTCATGTAAAAGAGAGTAATTTAAAAGTTAATTATAATTGATTTGATTTAAAAGTAATAGTAATTTGTAATTAATAAAACAAATGTGGAAAACTGATTATCAATAAAAAAACATTTATTTCTAGAATTAATATTACGCTAAATCTTTAACAACAATAGGATAATTTATTTTTAATTTATTTATATCTAAATTATATTAAATATTTCAAACAAAATTTGAATATGTTTCTTGTGAACATGCTTGCATGATTCTTCCTTTATTTGTTGACTGGTATAAGTTTTCACACATGAAACCACCGGTTGGAGGAGAAAAAACTGCAAGTGTGAATTGAAAACACAACAGTGTCAAAATCTCATACGCTTATGATACTTTTTGTTTTCCTAATCTACTAGTTGGGTCAGATAGTAATCACACTTGAATTGCTGGTGTGACAAATGTGTGGTTGTGGGTTGAAGCAGCAATGTCAACATGTTGACCAAACTTCACATTTATTATGGAGTTTTCGAGGAATAAGTTGTGAAAACAAAACTTATTATGAACTTTGGGCCTTTCCGATGTCGAATGGGCCTAACAGAACTTATATTCGTTCCAGTGACATATTCTATCAATATAATGTTGATCTGTGTTTATTTCTTTAGCAATCTTTAATTTACTTTATTCATCACTCTTAATTTTTATTTTTATCTGCTTTCTGATTCCGTGTAGCACAAGTGGCTGTATTTTTCATCCTCATCATCATCATCATCGATTTCTTTATATTAGGTTATGACTTACATTTTGGTGAATATCTTGAATCTTCATCATAACATGTTCAATTCTTTAATGAATCATACATGTAACTAAGATAAATTTCAGATTTTGTGACAAATGTATGAGAGTTTGGTCCATAACTTTTTTCTTTCATATTCAAATTTCAAATTTCAAAAGATAGAAACAGCCATTTCGTCTTTAATTGTTCGTGCCTTTTCACACCATTGAGCGTATGCATATTTAATAGAGAACCAAAAGCAAACTATTGGGCAGAAGAAGCAAGAAATGAAAACCAAATGTTGTTCCTTTTATTCAAAACTTGAACCGAAGTGGGTTCAAATAAAAAGAAGGAATAATCTAAATATATGATGACTTTGGGAACTTGTAAATAAAAGAAGGAAAATGAACAAAAGGGAAAAGGAAGAAAGTAAATAAGGGTAGCTTTAATGCTATCTCAAAATTCTTGAGGCTTAAGTTTTGTTGTTCCCTCTTAAGGTTTTCAAACGTTTGGTAGTTGGTAGCCGTTGGTGGGATCTCTTTCCTTTTTTCCTTTGCAAATTCTGTTGGAACAACCAGCATCATGAGAAAATCAGAAAACTATGTATGTTAGTTTTGATACTAGGAAAAGCCTTGAAAGGGAAGTAAGAAAATATGTAATTGAAAGACATTATTATCATAATCATGATTTGAAGTGTTTTGATTTGATTAGATTAGATCTCAACCACAAACTCACTTAATAAACTTATGTCCTTTTCACTTGGATTTATAAACCATTTTTCTTAATTCAGTTTGTGTTGTGCCCTTTTGTGCGTTGCATGATCTGACTGTTTTTTCTTTTAACATTCTTTAGAAACACACCAAAGTATTGGTCACAAGCCAAACATTTTCTTATGTTTGCAAATTACAATTATGTCAATTTCACAATCCAAATATATAATAGTGGTCATTTGTGCCGTAACGTGAATGACATATAAAAACAAAATATTTTTCCACCCAAGAGAAAAATCATGGAGATAAAGGGAGCAAAATACAAAATAATAGCATATCTATATCTTGAATTACCAAGCTACCCTAGCAGCCCTAAACCCTAATTAAGCATTTTTACCAATGTACCCTATTGGGAATTTGATATATTTCTTTTGGAACCCCAAAATTATTGGAGGCATTTCTTTTTAAGGGTGTATCACTTTTGTCAAATGACTTTCTAATCCTTCCAATTAGGAGCCAAACAATTTTAAATTCTTCTCCTTTTTTATTTTTAACTGTGCTCGAAGAGAATCCAATTTTCTTGCTTGTTCACATTTAATTGAACACCCCTTTTATTACCGAAACTGGTGTCCAAAAGTGTGATTTCGTTGAGGGCCTTTAATGAAGGAAGTGGATGTTGGAGCGTAGGCATTGCAAAGTGAAGACATTACCCTAATCTGCAATAGTAGTTAGTTACTAATTTTAAAATGAGGATGACTAATTAACTGGTTTAATTAATGTTTTAAGTTTTTTAAGGGGTAATTAATGAGTTAGTCAAGAGTTATGAACCATGAATCACAAATTTGGTCATCATAGCCAGATCCGTGGCTTACACGATTTCCCATGACATTTTTTTATTATATTTTTCAAAACATTGACATTAATCAATACCCTTTTGATTTTGCATTCTTACTTTAAGCAAAAGCTTAAAAAACATGGACCAGTAAAACTTAAACTCAAGATCGTTTGGAATTGTTTGATGTAAGTTAATTTGCAGGGATGAATTTGTTTGCAGAGATAATGCATTTAACTGATTCCTTAATCACTGTGAAATTAATTTCTTTTTACTTATGTCATTATACATTATTTTTCAACTAGCTGTAAGGTGTATGTTGAAGCTAGAATCCTGTCACATCAGTAGAGAGATGCAGAGGAATATTACTGTTGGGTAACTTGTCTTAATGGCGCATGCAGGATGAACTATAGTGGTACAAGTGCATTACTCAAAATTTTCATATTTGAAAGGAAAGTTTTAACCTATAAATTATACCATTTTTTGTACTTTTTTTACATTCCACAGAAAATCTATGAAATGAGGTGAACACGGATTTTTGTCTCGTATCTCAAACATCATGTGTTTGGGACAAAACCATAGTAATGATGCCTAGGTTCAGCCTTGACATATAAGTAAGCAATCAAAGGTAGCCCACAATTTGTGCACATACTCTTTCTCTCTCTTCTCCTCACTACCAGACACGAGACATGGTTTCAAGTTAACAACTTATGGATAGTACTATCACCCAACAAGAAGTGAGAGAACAAAAACAGACCCAACAACAGCACCAGCACCAGAAGCATTGTGCCCCATTGGTGAGGCTCAGAAGGTCCACTAATCCTAACCCGTTTTCCATTCTGGTCTTCTGGGTGTCTAAATCTCTTAGAAGTTTGTGTTTCAGAGTTCAACTATCACAAGGGTTTTGCTTGAGGAGGATTCAGTACCATGGCGTCGTGATTAACAACTCTGTCCTCTATGCTTCTTCTTCTTCGTCTTCTTCTTCATCTGGTTTTGTTGAAGGGAAAGCTGCTGCAATGGAGGGTTTGAGTTTGGTTGAGGAGAGTGAGGTTGTTGAAGAAAGTAAAGGAACTGAAAATGGTGGTAAGAGAGGAACTTTTGCGAATTTGATTGAAGAAAAGGGTCGTGAGAGCAGTTTCAGCTCAGATTTTCTGTCATCTGAGACCACTCATGAGGAGCACAGTAGGAGTAGCACTGAGAACTCCTCTTCACCACCTTCGGTGGGGTGGACTGTTCAGGAAATTGCTGCATCAGATTGTGCCAGTCCTCATGGCAGTGAAGATGGAGAGAAGAAGAACTCCGCTTTGGAGAGTAAGGAGTTTAAGAAACAAGTTTCAGCCTTACCACCAGGTATTCAATTTATGCACAAAGTCTCCTTGTTTCTGTAAAATGTATTTTTGGTCTATGGAGATTTGGTTAAAATTTGATTTAATTTCTATGTTTTAGAACCAATAGTTTTGTTCTTCTTATTTTTGAAACCTGATAGACTGTTTTCAGTACATTTCAAAAAATACAAGAACAGAAACTATCATTTTTGAAATGTTGAGGCTAAAACCAAATTTGAGCATATTCTGAGAGACCTAAAGTACATTTTGTCCTTTGAATATCTATGGTCTCACTGTGACGAGTTCTATACTTGATGGTTTGATTTTGATTCTCACTTGTAGAGATTGAGATGATGAAGGAAAGGTTTTCAAAATTGTTGCTTGGAGAAGATATGTCAGGTTGTGGAAATGGGGTCCCTACAGCCTTGGCCATCTCAAATGCCATAACCAATCTATGTGGTAAGCAAATGCACATCTGAAGTAAATTATTACTGCGTTTTCATTTGGTTTTTATTTAGTATTAATTGGGGAAAGTTGGTTATGGTGATTTTATTGATTGATATTCCTGCATTGATTGTGATGGCTCGTTGAATATGCAGCTACACTCTTTGGGCAACTTTGGAGATTAGAACCCCTGCGTTCAGAGAAGAAAGCGATGTGGCGAAGAGAGATAGAGTGGTTTCTTTCTGTCAGTGATCATATAGTCGAATTCACACCTAATTGGCAGACATTTCCAGATGGAACCAAGCTTGAGGTACAACTATACAAATGTCTTTATTTTTTGCACTCAGAGTTTCCTTGTGCAGTCTAGTTTTAGTTTATTTCTTCTTAACATGTATTTTAGTTCATTTTGACATCTCAAACGAAAGGCTGTGCTATAAAATTTTACTTAGTTGATTCATATTCTACAAGCAGGTATTTGGATTGAATTTAGTTTTAATCCTTTATTTGACTGTGAATTTCGTTCACCATTCAAAGTGAAGGGTTTTTGTATGATGGGAGAGAGCAATATGATTTTGTTTTCTCGTTCTTTCTCCGCTTTATCTTTGGTTGGCATTGCTTCATGATAGAGAGGCAGATAAATATGATACCTAACAATGTTTATGAAATGTGAATCAGGTCATGACTTGTCGACCGCGCTCAGATCTTTATGTCAATCTTCCTGCTCTGCGCAAACTAGACAATATGCTTCTTGTAAGTTTTACTGCATTGAATAATGCACATCACTAGTTCAGTTTCAAGAAATAGTCCATTCTAAATTCTGGTATTTTCACAGGAAATTCTAGATAGTTTTGTGAATACAGAGTTCTGGTATGTAGACCAGGGGGTTCTAGCTCCGGATGCCGATGGTCCATCATCATTCCGACAAGCACTTAAGCGGCAGGAGGAGAAATGGTGGCTTCCTGTACCACGAGTCCCTCCCTGCGGTCTCCATGAAAACTCAAGGAAGCAGTTGCAGCACAAACGTGATTGTACAAACCAAATATTAAAGGCTGCAATGGCCATTAACAGCATCACTATAGCAGAAATGGACATTCCTGAGTCCTATTTGGAATCTCTTCCAAAGGTATTGATGATATATGAATGATAATGATCTCTATCTATTCAAAATTTTCAAACATCAAGAGAGAAAATAACATAATGGTCAAATTGCTAATCCAAATCTCTTGCAGACTGCTAGACTAAGCTTGGGGGATGTTATACATCGTTATATCACATCAGATCATTTTTCTCCAGAGTGCTTGCTAGCTTGCCTTGATTTATCTTCTGAGCATCAAGCTATAGAGATTGCGAACCGAGCCGAGGCTTCAATGTACATTTGGCGCAAGAAAATCAACTCCAAGCCTGCCATCAGTGCCAGGTCTAGTTCAAGATCATCATGGGAAATGGTCAAGGATCTGATGGTTGATGCAGACAAGAGGGATTTGTTTGCAGAGAGAGCCGAAAGCCTCTTGCTTTCCTTGAAGCAGCGGTTTCCTGGTCTGCCTCAGACAACCTTGGATACAAGCAAAATCCAATACAACAAGGTTCACAATCATTATTTTTCTATGCATGAACAGTAAAGTCCTTAGTCTTTGTTTCTTGAATGTCTTGTCCATTTTCTGAATCCTTCAAATTTGTAATGTGTAGGATGTTGGAAAAGCCATTCTGGAGAGCTACTCTAGAGTACTGGAGAGTTTGGCATTTAACCTGGTAGCACGGATTGATGATGTGCTCTATGTGGACGACTTGACCAAACATTCAGATAAAATCTCTTCGCTCTCAAAAGTTGGTGTAGTAACTCACAAGCAGAGAATATCAGTTCCATACTCAGTACCTGTCCCCAGCACACCCTACAAATCGGCTTTAGGCACACCAGCCCTCTCTCCATCACATATCAGTCCTTCCAAGGGAGGGAAGTCTCCACTCAACAATGGGAACAACCTCCATCAAAGAGGGGCAGTTGTGAAGAAATCTTTGACTGATTTTCTTAGCATTGATCCAAAAGGGAGGGACAGTGGCAGTTCAACTGGGAAACAAGTTTCAGAATCAAATAGAGTTGATGAAGAAGTGGCAACATGTGAAACAGATGTGGAGTCCAGTGATTGCACAGAAGGTGGTGCCAGCCCAAGTATCCTGGACCGGAAATGGCATGTCTGAGGCTATAGATCTTTCATAGCTGAATCATTTTTCAACTGCTTTTTTTTTTCTCATCTCTGTACCATTTGTATGTATATGAAACATGTAGAAGGATTCAACACAGTAAAGAGTGGGTAGTGTTTCTGTTATTTACTTCTGGCAGCGATGTGGTGCCTCAAAGAGGTATAGTTTGTGCATTTTCCCACTAAATCAACTTCACTAAACCACTCTGAAGGGAGAATAAAAGATAGGGGGACACACAGGGCTAACTTGTAATAAAAAGAAAAAGGGGCATTCCGAGAATTGAACTCGGGACCTCTCGCACCCTAAGCGAGAATCATACCACTAGACCAAATGCCCTTTGATGACAACTTGTTTTCATTTTAATAATAACTTAAAAAATAGTTTAGAATGTTGCATAGATTAACTTCTAATCACAAAAGACTTAATTATTACCTCCCAACATACTTCATACATATGTATCTGGTACCCAAATATTCCTTTGGAATGTACATACGAAGGATTTTAAAAAAATTACTCAATTTTTTCATTGAAATGTTTGAGTAATACAGCATATATTAAAAATAAAAGGCTAAATTATAATTTGGTCTTATAACTCATGATCCGCAACTTGATCTATGTTCTTAAATAATTAATTCTTTATTCAAAAACTTGACCTTCTACTTTACGAAATCTTTTGTTTTAATTTCGTATATATAGATTTTCAAACTAAAATTTCTCTTTTATTTATGTAATATTTATAACAATTCACAATGTAAAAACTTATAAAATAATTTTAGAAGGAATAGTGATTTAAAATTAACGAGACTTAATTATTTAAATATTAAATTATTTTAATATAAATAGTTTAATTATGAATGAGTTTCATTATTTTAAAACACATATATATGTAGCAACCACTTTTGTATAGTTTTTTGACTTTTATCTAAGAGTTATTTCTCTTACTCATCTGATTGAAGAATAGAAATCATAAGATTTGTCCTTACAACAAACTCTTCAATTTAGACCAATTATTTTGTCTGTTTGAGTAAGTTGAGTTTTAATAACTTTTCTTTGTCTTTTCTTTTATCTGTTGCATGTGAACATCTACTGATCAGTGATTCTAATTGTGTGTCCTAATCGGGTCTGTGTTGTTCGTAGGTGTAGATAGTACATTTGTGAACTTAAAAGGCTTTTTGGGTTCTCTATATCAAGTTCATTTGTCTTTTAGGTAAGAAAAGTTAGTTATAATGCTTTTAAGTTTTTGGTGCTTGAGATGTGTAATTTGATTATTGTATGGTATGATATAGTTTTATTGCTGAGATTATAATATGTGTTGATTATTGCATGTTAAATTGCTTGGTTGAGTTGAGTTGGATTAGGGAGCCTAAATTTTATTAAGTGATTATGTGATTGAAATGTTGCTATGTTAAATGATTAAAATTGTATCTAAAATAAATCATATTATTTAATTGTGTATGATGTAATAATTGGTTGTTTTGACATCTATGGTTAGTGTTAGGTTGAATTGTAGATGCTTGTATGGCATAAATCTGTAGAATCCTATTATTCAAAATTATGTAGACTCGTTGGACGAGCATATATTCGTTAGACAAGATTAAAGTTAAAGAGTTACCGACTTGGTTGTCACGAAAGTGGACTCGTTGATCAAAACCAAAGTCAGGGGATTTACTGACTTAGCCTTTGTTGGATGATGATATGATTGTTGGGCGAGCTCAAAGTCATAGAATTACTGACTTAGTGGTCGCTAGGCAAGAATAATCTTGTTGGGCGCAACCAAAGTTAAATAATTCGCTTACTTGATAGTGGTTGGGCGAGACAAGTCTAGTTGGGCAACTTTCGTGATATTTTAAGCCTGTGAGATACAATAATGATCTTGTTGGACGAGCTATGTGATCATTAGACGAATGTACTTTTAAGAACTACTCACTGAGCGAATAGAATAGTCTCGCTAGGCAAAATTAACAAAATCTAACACTATTTTTCACATGTGTTTTTCTAGTTTATATTGTTTATGTGTTGTTTTGTGAATGTTTATGTGATGATTAGTTTGTGATGTTCGTCTGAGAATGGTTGGAATTGATCCAAGGATAGATTGGTTATGGTTTGTTTAATATATGTTTTGACATTGGGGTTTAGTAAGGAGGTATCCTGAACTCTAATATCTATTCAAACTCAATTAGACTATAATGAGTTATGTGGTGATACTTGTAGGAGGTCCTCGTCTATGAACATTGCTTAGGTCTTAAGCATGAAGAGGATTAACCTTGTGAGTAGTAGGGTTATAACCTCTTTGTTTAGGACTCTACAGAGCATAAATAATACTACAAGTGTACGCCTATAATGAAACCCAATGTAAAAAACATGCATCCAGATAATTGAGTCTAATGTCAATTGGTTATGTTTGTCATATGAGTTATTATATTTTATAAATGTTTAGCTTAGATATTATATATTTAATTGTTTTAGAAAACATTAGCTTACCTTGTCATTTTCTTTTGGTGTTTCCTTGTGTCTTTGTGTTTTTTTGTTATGATAATCACTTTATTGGTGCGAGTAAATGAGGGATAGGTGTTGAACCATGTCTGAAAGAAACTGATAATGTAACAAAATTTCTTTTGTGGTCATGTAGTAACTTTTCTTAGTAATCTTAAATATATGTTGCTATTATGGTTATTTAGCTTAAAAACTATATTAATAATATATATTTATTTGTTAAGATAATTATTTTATTTATTAATTTTAAAAAGTTTTATTTTATCAGTGGTAGAATGTTAAAATTGAAAATTTATATTTAACTAACTAATTGAATCATACTTTTAGCATAGATACATCATACCTCTAATAGTTTAAACAATACTATCATAACTTTTCTTAAATGGATTTCTTTTGATTAAAGGGTATAAAAAATTGAACAAATATAAAAGTTTTTATATAAACACTCACCTACTTTACTCAACTATGTAATTATTTAATATATATTAATAATCATAGCTCTAATAGTTTATATACTTTAAGGTAGAAACAAGATGAGTGTATATTTTGGTTTGTTATGTTAGTCCAAGAATAGAGTGTAGTATTAGGGGGCGGTGGTAGTTGAGATAAAGTTGGTGACAGGTTTCCATAAAGTATATTGGTTGGGCAATTGATTGAGGATGAGGTGGCATCAAACACTGGTATTGATTTGCACACACTGGATAATGGCTACATCTGAAAACAAGAAAAACAAAAAGAATTTGGTTTGTGGGTGGAGGAAAATGGTGTTTACACCTGCTTTTTGTTCCTAAGTGCTTCAATAAGAGAGTCTCCCATGTCCTAGTGCAAGCTCCATTAACCAGAGGATGATGACAGAGCAAACACTTTTTTGGATGATGTTGGGCTATAAAAGCCGATGAGATGGAAGGGTTGATGGACAGTGTGAAATAGAGAATATCAATGGAGGGTGTTGTGAAGTTTGCATGCCTTGTTGGGTTTGTGGTGCTTGTGAGTATTGCAAAGGTGGATAGTGCTGGGGAATGTGGAAAATCTACTAGCCCAGATAATGAGGCTATTAAGCTTGCTCCATGTGGTTCAGCAGCACAAGATGAGAATGCTAGTGTATCTCAGAGTTGCTGTGCACAGGTGAAGAAAATAGGGCAGAATCCTAGCTGCCTGTGTGCAGTTCTGCTATCAAACACAGCTAAAATGGCTGGAGTCAACCCTCAGATTGCTGTCACCATCCCAAAGCGTTGCAACCTCGCTAATCGCCCTGTTGGTTACAAGTGCGGACGTAAGTTTCATTTTATCAATCGACTCACAACTCAAGTTACAGTACTCAGAACAATTACAAGTATCTGTGTAATAATACTTTATCGTTAAAACTGAGCTAAAAAATACTACTAAACTATAAAAGAGTGGTTATTAGAACATATTGCTATGATTTCTCTTCATTATTTTTGGCAGATTATTTTCTAACTAGCTATGTGACTTTTGCAGCTTACACACTGCCTTGAAAGAGTGAAGGTTGTTACGGAAATGAAAGATGAGAGAAGGCGGAAATACACTATATATATGGCTATCAGCTGCTACAAATGTGACTACACTCCATGTTTGTTGTATTGTATTTGTAACTTCCAATTGAATAAGACCTAGCAGCTCAATGCATGAATAAAATATTTACTTTATGTGTTTCGTTTTGCGTGATGGTTTATTTACTTTATTAAGCAGATATTTTTTTTATCACTGGTACGCTCCTTCTTTAAGCAATTTGAATTAAGAAATTCAAACCCAAATTTCTTTTAGTCCGAAAACTGATCCTACACCAAAAATCTTTCCTGTAATATCCATTAACAGTTACGTTATAATTAATCTTCTAACTAAGACAACATTTATATAATATTTTGATTTTTTAAAATATTTAAAATAATTTTTCTATTTTTAGATCTATATTTTCAACTCATTTATGTTGAGATTGTCATTATACAAAATCATAATTGATAATTACAACCACACAAAAATTAGAAAAGTTAAGTTTCTTTAAAGTTTTATTCATGTATATACTAAATCATATACACATTATATATAACATCATTTTCAATTCATTATTTAATTAACATTAAGATCAAGTAATAAGTATTAATCTATTATCTCATATTTTTGTGTTACAATACTTACATAAATTATGGTGACAAATGTGTTAAATTAGACTCAAACATCTTCATTTGTTTTATTACTTTTAATAAATTGTCAGCAAAGTTACATAATAAAAATATATTTTCACTCATGTGCCAAGTCTTTATAACTTATCATGTCACTGAGTAGGTCATAGAAACCTCCTTTGGCTATCGTAATATTTTTCTCTATATATGATTCTAATATATGTCAGATATCTCATTCACGAATCTTAATTCAATAAACAATCTAAATATCTCAATATAGTATTTTTGTTCCCGAAAAATAATTTTACATATATATATATATATATATATATATATATATATATATATATATATATATATATATATATATATATATATATATATAATTCTTTATATGAAACTCATCACATATACATGCAATCAATATTTTATTTACATGCATAATTAACATTCATAATTATCAAGTAAAGGAACAAAGAATAAACAAGAACAAGAAAAGTAGTTTGAACAAAAATTGTCTTATTTGATCGATAAATCTCATGTTTGAGAGAAAATATAGTGGAGTCAGATATTTAGAAAATATCAATCAAATGTAGTCCATTATGAATTACTATCATATCTTTGAGTCCCATCATCACTGTTTAATGAGTCTTTCTTTTGAGCGTGAGCCTTGTATTTATCATGAGGCAACTTCTCATCCTTGTTGGATTGAAGTCTTGAATGCTGAAATTGAAACCTTGATCTTGAATTAAAAAAATGGGATATTATGGACAGACCTCCAAATGTCACACCCATTGATTATCGTTGAATGCTACAAAGCGCATCTATGTCCATGGTTTTTCCCAAATTAAAAGACTTGATTACTTTGAAACCTTTTTTCCCTATGGAAAAAATGGTAACCATTGGTTTTATTCTAGCTCTTGCCTCTATTAATCATTAGCAACTTCGACCATTAGATTAGATTAGATGTCAGCAATGCTTTCTTTCATAAGGATCTCATTGAAGATGTTAGCCACTAAAATTTCTCACATCAAGCATATTATTCAATCCAATTTTTACCTTAAAGATCTTGACGTCTTAAAATACTTCTTGGGACTAGAAGTGGCTCATTAAAAAACTAGAAACTATTTATTTCAGCACAAATATTGTCTCACCGATGCTGGCATGCTAAGCTGCAAACATTTCTTGACATCAATGGATAGTTATATTTCCATCATGATTCTAGCCCATTGTTAATAGATCTTCTATCCTATCAATTGATTGGACGATTGTTATATTTCACAAATACTCATCTAGACATTAAAATGTTGTCGTGCAGGTTCTACGTTATCTCCAATGTTGTCCAGGCAAGAGCCTTATTTTTCCCAAAAATTCTCCTCTCCAAATATTTGGTTTAAGTGTTGATTAGGAAATTGTAATGATTCACGTTTCTCAATTCTCCATGATCTTAAAGTCACTTGTTCCAAGCCTGCAATTCTATTTAGTGACAACCTAAGTGTTTTTTGCATTGCTACTAATAAGATTATTTCATGAACGCACCAAACATTTTGATATTAACTACCATCTAATTTGTGAAACATCTCAAGTGAATTTAATGTGATCACTACCCGTCTCCTCCTTTTATAAACTAGTTGACATCTTTATTAAAGCTCTACCCACACTCCTTTCATTTTAATCTACCCAAACTGGACTTGATTGATATTTTTCTACCTCCACTTGGTGCTAAGACAAATTTATAGTATATTCTCTTAATTCTTATCATCATCTTAGAACAAAAATAATTGTGAATAAAAATATTTCTTCATTTTTTCTGTCCCCTTTTACTTATATAAAATTAGTATCAAACTTATTCAAAAACTATAAATTAAAAGCTAAAAGTTAACATTGATTGTAGATAATTATTTTTTAAAAATTTACAATGTAATATCACGTATGCGAATAATAAGATAAATTTAATTTTTAAAATTGATGAGCTAATATCTGTTGGAGCAACTTTAACAAAAATATATATTTTTTTTCTATTCTTCTTTATTAAAACCTCTAGAATTTTCTTTACTTGAAAAAAAAAAACTAATTCGGCGTAGGGATGTTCATGAGTTGGGTTGGGTTAGGTAGGATGTATTTAAACCCAATATCCAACTCAGTTAAAAAATATCTGCTTGACTTAGATTAAGTTTCTGTAATTTTAAATTCTGAAAATCTCTTTTATTAAAAGTTATAATTTTTAAGTACTATAACATTTAAAAAGAACCATCTCTAAAAAAATAATACTTTAAGTAAATCAATAAATCAAGTTGGAACACCCTTATTCAAACTAATTCAAAACATGAAAGAAAAAAAAAACATAATTATTCATAATACAAATATAAGAATAAACATTGAATTGAGTATAAGATCATTTATACTAAATCTATCACTCAACCCAGGAACGAGTTAATTTGGGTTAGGTTAAGGTTTTCCCAATCATAAATTAATCCAACTTTGAAGTTATTGAAATTCCAACACCATAACAAGGAAATATGTTAGTTATCGTGAATTATTCTTAAACATGGTTAGGGTACTTCGAAATCCTACCAAATTAAAAACTGTATGTCAGTAATAAACTATTAAAAACTGTATTATTAGGACAAAGTATGACCTAGAATGAGTTCAAACAAAGTGTCTTAATTCAATTTCACCTTGATATTTTCTTCTAAATATAAGCGTTTTTTTTAACTATTTTACATCAAAATTAAAAATTATTTAATGAAAACATTTTATAGTCCAATTATAACTGATATCTCATTTGATAAAGTTGATTGTTCGAATTCTATCGCACTTATTTAATGCACATTTTAACATTGCACGAAACACAGAACAAAAAAAAATCCTTAAAAGAGGAGAGAGAAGGAGCGGTAGATGTCGTGTCCCACCATGGATATGCAGAAATAATTTGGAAGAGAAATGAAGATGAATGGACACGTTTGTAAGCGAAGTGTTGCAACATGTTACTACATAAATATGCTTCCTAGGTAGTGGACCGAGCTCCATCTTAAGGGTGTTTTAACTTGTAGCACTGCGTGGCATTTTCTTGGCTTCCATGGACTACACACATCATTCACCAACCTATATCATTCTTTTCACTACCACTTTATTATTCCCAGTACTGCAATGTCTATTACCCATCAATGTGCTCCAACAGTACCCAAGAATCTACCACTTAATCATGTGAAAAAAGGAAAAGCATCACACCAATTTTCAAGTTCAAAACTTTGAAAACTTTGTGGCGTCCTTATAACAACATACCATGTCTTCTCAAAAGTTAATGGAATCAAATGTACTTCTTTTATTCCACGTCTCGGTTTCTAGAAAGATGGATTTGGTATAATTAATGTGTTTAAAACTATGGCCCTTCACTCACAAAGTGCTACAATACACGCGCATATATATATATATATAATATGTAGATATATATACATAAATTATCTGTTCTCACTTACAACATCTGAAATACAAAGTAGAGGGGAAACCAGTAAAAGAGGGTTTCTCCCATTAAAGTAAAAACTTAAAAGCTTCAGCCACATAAGAGAGTAGCTGATGATCATGCATGGAGTTCCTATACCATACAATACAACTTTTGCATTACCACAGTTTTTTAAGTACTATAGACTTTACAGGTTCATATTGTGATTCTGTTATGGCTGGAGAAAGCAAGTAGCCAAGCCATCCACAACGTTCTCGCAATTCATAACTTGTACACGCAACAAAAGATGGCCTAAACTGCTAAACTATCCTTTTATTTACCTGCATAAATGCAAAACGTGAATAGCAGTTCAAAAATATGGTCAAATGTATATGGAATTGTATGTACATATTGAAAATGGATAAGGTCCTCATGACCCTTGTCCTTTGATCATTTTTCCTTATCATTTTCTATACTATGCAATTGTGGAAGAGGGCAGGCTGCCTATTTACAAATTTTCGCCAGAGATTTTCGAAATAAGAAGAAATAACACAATCTTGTATATAACTCTGCATTCTGCCTATATCACAATGGAACATCAAAAGCTCACAGGATTTGCATGAATTATAATCCACACTAAATCTATTACCAAATCACATAATTAGAGTTTTTCATGACATTTATCACCTATGGAAGTAATTGTCTCCTTTGTATTTTCCTTTCTTTTTCCCCGCTCAATTGGAGAGTAGGATGAGGTAGTTCCATGTTTTTCTTCTAGTTTCCGATTCAGTCTAGTTGATTTCAAACCCTTCATAATCCTTTTGTAAATTTTCCAAGGCTACTTTAATTTCAAATAAACTACACTAATAGAGTGAAATGTTCAAGGAAGTGAAAATTAATCAGATTTCTAGAGCATCATTTGGCAAAGGCTATAAGAAACTCCAATACCTTACAGAGCATATTTCTTGACAATGGCGATCTTAGTAATAGAGACTCCCTGTGCAAAGAAGTTACAAGACAGAAAATGAATAAAAAAATTGTGACTGACAACTAGAACAGTAGAGGCCAATTGTGAAATCAATACTAATATATATATATATATATATATATATATATATATATATATATATATATATATATATATATATATATATATATATATATATATATATATATATATATATTACCTTGCCACCAGTTTCCTCTTGAAGCACTTTCTGAATCATCTTCAACCCCATCTTTCTTGTACATCTAAATAAAATAAAACATGTTAGGCTTTCCTAATAGTATGAAAAACAGTATCAATGAAATAAAATACAACATACACAAAAAATAACTAATTGCTCTTGGTTAAATATCTCAAATTTTCTTAAACTCTATCTAGGGATCAGTTTAACAAGATAATCTAGTAACTCTTATTTCCCTTGAAAGATATTTACATTTGATTTGAGATAGCAAGGCATGAATGTTTTCATACACACACATCTACTCTGGTCTTTCGGTTATACGCTTTGAAAATGTCTATATAATACAAACAATAGTAAGGGTAATCACCAAAGAGCTGAATTCAGAATCCTGTGAACTCTTAGGCCGAGAATATATGTCCTGGCCACCATAATGGATTGATGAGCTAAGCTGACATGGTTGAACTTTTTCTTCCTGATATATAGAACTCATATCCTTATGTGCTGTGTTCTGAGTTTCACCACCACTTTCCTGGCTGATGTGATCTGTATTCGTAGCATAGAAAAATTGAAAAGAAAAAATAATATCCAAGGATTAATCAGAAGCTTTTAAGCAATTGACATATTGAATAGATATCCATTACGTATGGTTCCATTCATCCACATATTACGTATGGTTTCATCCACATATGAAAATATCTTGAAAATATCTTGGCTTACAGTTAATTCTATTTGAAACAGAGTATTTTTGAAACAGAGTATTTATAAGAATTCTTAATATGATGTATTAGCTAGTTCTCAGAACTCGGGAATGTACAGTAATTTGGTGAATTGAATGAAGGACACGATACTAAGGTTGTAATAAGCATATACTAAGACTTAACAAATGAAAATTCTAAACAGGAAACATAATAGAGCCAATAGATAATGTGATATTTTTTTAATATTACATTTTAAAGCATTTCCAAAAATCTATTGAAAATTAACGAAACTTGAAAATAGAGAGGCCAAACTAGAGTATAATAATCGGGAATACCAATTTTTGAGCTCCACCACTCACTTGCAGTTTTCTCACTTGCTTCAGAACGCAGAGACTCTCTCCCTAACACCTGAATCATCACAAAATGATGATGATGGTGAAGTTATATTGCTTAATGGCACATCAAACGTTAAATCACAAACCATTATCCATAGCAGGACAAAACACAGAAAAATCGTTCATATCAAGCATGAAATGCACATAAGCAAAAGATATTTAATTAAATTATCAAAAATCAAACCAAACAAAATTCTCACCTTAGACGGTGGAGAAAACATAGATTCAAAAATTCCAGTTGCAGAAGATTTATGGGACTGATTGGACCCAAAGAGCTCAGAAGTAAAAGAAGAAGAACCCATTTGCTTCCTTCCTTCCATTTTTCAACTAGCACCACCCTTTAACCTCTGCCAAAAATCTCTTCGTCACCCCCTTCAACCAAGGTGAAAACTTCACGTAACCCCCACAAAGAAACTTGTTATAAGAACAAGGAAATAAGAAAAACAAAGGAACCCAATTGAGGTTTTTCCTTTTCCTCGGAAACAGACGGAGCAAACAAGGTAAGAGAAAGACACGTGAAAGGGTGGTGGCTAAAGAGAGGAAACGATGTAAGTGAAATGTTTGATGACAACTATTTCTTTTATAGGGTGGAAAAGCAAGGTTCTGCGGTGAAAATTTTGGTACTTTAATGTAATTTTTGTGATTTTCTTTCTTTCTTTTTCTCATCAGAAAAACTCAGAGAGAACAGAGATGAGTGTCACTCTCTCTGTTTGATCACCTTCTAGAGACATTCATAGTGTCAAGAGGCTCAACAGATGAACGCCACGTGGATAATAGGTCCACCAGGTGGACCCCAAAAGTAAAATCCCAATCTTATACTCTTCTTAGTGGATAATGACAAACCTACCCTTTTGCCCATTGTTTTCTGAGGAGGGACCTTCCGTTTCCAAGTTCGAGGTCAATAAATATTTAAATATTATTAATTTAAAATTTTCAAATTATTTACGTAACTCCTAAGAGTTATCATTTAAGATTTTAATTAACTTTCTGTTGTTCTTATTTTATTTTATATGTATATTTTCAATATATTTCTTAACTATTATTATAATAATATTCCTTATAAGATTCATATTTTAACAACTTTTAATTGTTGATAAAAGTGTGGAAGAATATTTTCAGCTTTTAAGGATAAAAATTTTAAATTTTATAAGGCATATTCTAATAAAATTATATTTTATTAAAATTAATTTTATTTTGTTGAAAGTTTCACATAAATTAAAAATAAAATCAATTTAAATTATGAATATAATTATGTTTTACAAATTAATTTTATAGGATTAAATTAATCTTAACAATTCAGTTTTAATATTATTATCAAAAATATAGTTTTTTATATTAAAATATAAAAAACATCAGAACCATGATTATAATTATTCCAATATGAAAACAGTACTACAATCACATTTTTATAGTTAATAATTATAATTATTCCTCTTCCTTAATAAATATATATAGTTAATAATTATAATTATTCCAATATGAAAACAGTACTACAATCACATTTTTTCTCTTCATTAATACATATTTAATAGTTATAATTAAAAATTTTCTTATTAAAACATCCTACTCTAAAAAATCATTTTTTTAATGATAAGTCTTATTTTACTTAATAAAATATATATTATAATAAGACAAATTTAGGGGTACTTGTTTATAACATTAGTATTGTAGCTGATATTATTTATAGTAATTAAATTCGAAAGTTCAATGCAATACTATAAGTTTATAAAAAAATTATTAATATTATTAATATTTATTTATGACTAATTAATTTTTTAATGATTTCAATTTAATTTTTTAAATATTAGTTAATTTTTCATATAAATAGTTTTATATTTATTTATAATACATATTGAATAGAGACTAGAATACATATTGAATATAAATTTAAATATAGTTACATTTATATTCTGTTACTTATTATACACCTGTTTATGAAAAATTCATTGAAACTTTAAAGATTAAAGTTTATAGTTTTCAAAAAATTTAAATTTAGATTATTAAAAAATTAATTAAAATATAAATAAAGATTACAATCGCTATTATATTTTATTAACATATAACATTGTAATATACAAAAATGTAAGAACTAAAAAATAAAATATTAGAGTTGATATACAAAAATGTAAGAACTAAAAAATAAAATATTAGAGTTGATAGGTATTTTAAGTTAATGAGACCAAATTATTTTAATGTTAAAAATTTAATAATATAAATATAATTTTATAAACATGTCTAATTGTCTAAAATATTTATTATTCTCTACCATAATTTTATCTAGACTTCTTCTCCTTTCTCTCTAAGATTGTTAGCTTTTGAGTTATCTCTTTGTCGATCAGGAGGTGTTTAGATGATCATGGTAATGAGATCTACAATATCATCGGATCAGTTTCCTCTACAGAGTAAGTCAGTTTCTACTTCTTTTCCTTTGATTTGTTATTTAAAACATATGCAAGTGATATTGTCACATGTGCCATCTAGTCTCCTTTTCTAATTTCTTGTCGATTAGTGGTTCTAAAGACGTATCCCAATTATAAATCTGTGGTTTGTAGGTACCGTTAGAGCTATTTGAGTTGAGGCAAAGGTTTTTGGGTTAGTATAGTTGTTTAAGCTTTCCACCAGGTAAGGGGAGCTAGTATTTTCTTTAATTTTATGTTAAGAAGTATGTAAATTATGTTTGATAGAGTGAGATGTATACTTGTTGAATATTTTACAATTTAATTGAAATGTGTATCCTGATGTATGAATAATTTCTTATTGATAATTATTGTGGTGCATGCTTGTGAAATTATGCTTGATTGAATATGTAATGTTGTTATTTTGGAGTTATATGATTTATAATCTGTTATAGAATTGATAGTAATGAGGATGGAGTGTTGTTGGACTGGTTTTTGGTCTAAATTAAGGTTTTCTTAAGTGAATTTCTTAAAGAGTGATTTTGGAACTAAAATGGATGTTAGGGAGGTATTTTTAGATCATTTTAAACTTGTTTACGACTTCAAATAATCATATATTTGATGTTGAGTTGATAAGTAGTTAATAAGGTCTACAATATCATTCGATCAGTTTTTTCTATAGAGTAAGTTAGTTTCTATTTCTTTTCCTTTGATTTGTTATTTAAAACACATGAAAGTGATCTTGTCACATGTGTCATCTAGTCTCCTATTCTAATTTCTTGTTGATCAGTGGTCCTAAGGACGTATCCCGATTATAAATCTGTGGTTTGTAGGTACCGTTAGAGCTATTTGAGTTGAGGCAAAGGTTTTTGGATTAGTAGAGTTGTTTAAGCTTTCCACCAGGTAAGGGGAGCTACCATTTTCTTTAATTTTATGTTAAGAAGTATGTAAATTATGTTTGTTAGAGTGTGAGATGTATACTTGTTGAATATTTTACAATTTAAGTGAAATGTGTATCTTGATGCGTGAATAGTTTCTTATTGATAATTATTATGGTGTATGCTTGTAAAATTATGCTTGATATAATACGTAATGTTGTTATTTTGGAATTATATGATGTATAATTTGTTATAGAATTGATAGTAATGAGGATGAAGTGTTGTTGGACTGGTTTTTGGTCTAAATTAAGGTTTTGTTAAGTGAATTTCTTAAAAAGTGATTTTGGAACTAAAATGGATGTTGGGGAGTTGTTTTTAGATCATTTTAAACTTTTTACGATTTCAAATAATCATATATTTGATGTTAAGTTGATAAGTAGTTAACAAGTTGAGTTTAGGTTGCTTTTGGTACATTTGTAAGGGTTTTAATAGGTCAAAATCTTATGAAGTAAGTCTGAGTTATAAATGAAGGTTTTGGGTATGTTTTTGAGTTAATTGTGACTTGTTTAGACCCTTAGTTTACAAATTTCGGGCTTATAATGTGTCTAATTGGTTATAGGTCTTTTAGTCTGGTTAAGTTGATCTAGTGCATCTTGTTTCTGACCAAATGACCAAAATAGTGTCGGAACAATTGGTACCATTATAGAGTCGCACAACGGAATAAAGTAAGATCGTGTTTGGTCAAACTCGTATTAAGATGGTCCGTTTTAGAAAAGTAATTTTCTTAGAGAAAATTTATCGAACAGTTGATATGCGCAAAATGTAAAGAGTGTAGGGAGTAGAAAAATTCAACACAGAATTTTTATCCTGGTTCGATTCAAAAGAATCTACGTCCAGTTGTTAATCACTATAAAAAGTGATTAACGTTTTTCACTAAAAATTAGTTTCACAGATTTACAATGGAGTGAATAAAATAGAAAGATAAAACCTTCCTTCGATGAACGAACCAGAAGGGTGCTTCCTTCGACCAACGAACCGGAAGCAGGAATCTACACTTTTCTTCGACCAACGAACCAGAACAGTGCAGATAAAATCTTCCTTCGACACACGAATCGGAAGATGACAGCCTTGCCAACTCGAAGAGAACCGCTCCGACCTTTGACCAACAAAGGGCGAGCTTCTCCTATTCACGAGACCAGACAAAACACTTGAACTAGCTTTTTTTGGAACTTCCTCAGACAAACTGTATTCTCAAAAAGCTCAAAGTTAACCCTCTAAGGGTTTTGGAACAACTATATAAAGGCAACTGGTCTGAGTTTGAAAAGACATATTACAACTGCCATTGATAATCGATTATTATTAGTGATAATCAATTATTTAAGTCCATTACAGGGTTTTTCAAAAAGTGATAATCGATTATCTTGAAGAACAATCGATTATGATAAAGACTTGGGCAGTTCTCATCAGGACCAGTTGATAATCGATTATTTGAAGGAATAATCGATTATTCTAGAGCGAAATTCTTTTTCAAGAGTGCTCATGATAATCGATTATAGCTTTATATAATCGATTAAATGCGTAACTTGACTAAAGATATGAGATTTTCTAAGTATTACATATTCAAAGACTTTCCTAATACATTTATATTCTACAAAGTTCTTTTAAAACAATATTAACAACTTCTTCAAGTCTATCTTCTTGCAACATCATCAAAATCGTTTATCTTCAGATTTACCAATGCTCTTCATTGGTAACAAATAGTACTCAATTTCATCCATAAACATGTTTTTGTATCAATCCTAGTGTCAATGAAGTCAATTTTGCCACTTGTATAGGTTCAAGGTGCATCCAAATCAGTACAACAAGTTGTTGTCATATAGTATGGTGTTGAGCGGTTCTATGTGATAATCAACGTTGTCAAACCCCAGAGTCGCTAGGCTCCAAGACTCTAGGTGCTAAGCGCCACAAAGTTAGTGAGTTCTCTGACTTCTGGGTGTTGAGCGGTGTATTTGAGTGTTGAGCGCCACTTGTTTATTAAAGGTATGACGTTGAGCGCCATGGTTCTGACTTTGGGTGCCATGGTTTTGGTGTTGGGTCCCAGTTTACACTTTGGGTTTTTGCCTTCTTTTCTTTTATTTCTTATATATGGAAGATATATTGATAGTTTAAAGTTTGTTTCATAATATATATTGAATATTACGATAGTTTATGCATAAAGTTATGTATGTATTAAGGTATGATTTGAAAAGAGTTTATAAGGTAAAATTCTTAAAAGTTTATTTAAGTATTGTTGTATATATTATTGTAGGAGCTTAGTCTTATATGATTAGGTTAATAAAGTGAAACCTTATATCTCAACAAATAAACGCCACGTGGATAATTGGGTCGAGCCCAAAAACAAAATCCCAATCTTGCACTCTCCTTATGGATAATGACAAACCTACCATTTTGCCCATTGTTTTTTGAGGAGGGACCTTCAGTTTTGATTCTTTGTAAACCATTGTTTCCAAGTTCGAGGTCAATAAATATATAAATATTATTAATTTAAAATTTTCAAATTATTTACGTAACTCCTAAGAGTTATCATTTAAGATTTTAATTAACTTTCTACGGCTCTTATTTTACATGTATATTTTCAATATATTTCTTAACTATTATAATAATACTATTCCTTATAAGATTCATATTTTAATAGCTTTTAATTGTTGATAAAAGGACGAAAGAATATTTTTAGCTTTTAAAGATAAGAATTTTGAATTTTATAAGACATATTCTAATAATATGATATTTTATTAAAATTAATTTTATTATAAATAAGATCAATTTAAATTATGAATGTGAACTATATCTTAGAAATTAATTTTAAAAAATTAAATTAATCTTACGAACTCATTTTTAATATTATTAATGAGAAATATAGTTTTTTATATTAAAATATCTCAAAATATAAAAAATATCAGAATCATCTATCTAACTAAATTGATTATTAATTGACATATTATTTTATCCATATCAACCGATTCTGTGCAATTCAATTAGATCTAAAAACATATTATTAACCGAATTAATGAGAAATATAATTTTTTTATATCAAGATATCAAAACATTAGTCTATTTGTTCTAAAAATAACTAAATTGTGTTAATCTTAATTTTAACCTTTTAATTTATTCTAGATTAATAGTTAAAAAAGCTAACAGGTGTATTTAATTCTTTCATAAAATGTCATTAACATATATTAAGGAATGTCTCCCAAGCATTAAACTCAATTTTCTCCTCTTCTTTAATAAATATAAATAGTTAATAATTATAATTATTCCAATATGAAAACAGCTACAATCACTTTTTTTTCTCTCTCTTCATTAATACATATTTAATAGTTATAATTAAAAAAAATTCTTATTAAAACATCCCACTCTAAAAAATCATTTTTTAATGATAAGTCTTATTTTACTTAATAAAATATATATTATAATAAGACATATTTTGGGGTACTTATTTAGAGGATTTTGGGTTAGTAGAGTTGTTTAACTTTTCACCAGGTAAGGAAAACTACTAATTTCTTTAATTTTATGTTAAGAAGTATGTAGTTATGTTTGATAGAGTGTGAGATGTATACTTGTTGAATATTTTAAAATTTAAGTGAAATGTGTATCCTGATTATGAATATTTTCTTATTGATGATTATTGTGGTGTAAGCTTGTGAAATGATGTTTGATTGAATATGCAATGTTTTTATTTTGGAGTTATATGATGTATAATCTGTTGTAGAATTGATAGTAATGAAGAGGAAGTGTTGTTGGACTAGTTTTTAGTCTAAATTAAGGTTTTGTTAGGTAAATTTTTAAAGAGTGATTTTGGAACTAAAATTGATGTTGGGGAGTTGTTTTTATATCATTTTAAACTTGTTTAGAATTTCAAATAATTATATATTTGATGTTGTATTGATAAGTAGTTAATAATTTGAGTTTAGGTTGCTTTTGGTAATTTTTAAGGGTTTTAATATGTGAAAATCTAAAAGAGTAAGTCTAAGTTATAAATGAAGGTTTCAGATATGTTATTGAGTCAATTGTGACTTGTTTAGACTCTTAGTTTACAATTTTTTGGCTTATAATGTGTATAAATGGTTATAGGTGTTTTTGACTGGTTAAGTTGATCTAATGCATCTTGTTTCTGACCAAATGAGCAAAGTGGTACTCAATTTCATCCATAAATAAGTTTTTGCATCAATCTTAGTGTCAAGGAAGTCAATTTGGCCATTTGTATGTATAGGTTCAGGGTGCATCTAAATTAGTACAACAAGTTGTTGTCATCTTATATGATGTTGAGTGGTCCTATGTGATGCTCAACATTGTCAAACCCAAGAGTCACTAGGCTCTAAGACTCTGAGTGCTACTCTCAATGCTAAGCACTACAAAGTCAGTGAGTTCTCTTATTTCTGGGTGCTGAGCGGTGTATTTGGGTGTTGAGCGCCACTTGTTTACTATAGGTATGACATTGAGCGCCAAGGTTCTGGTGTTGGGTGTCCTGTTTACACTTTGGATTTTTTCCTTCTTTTCTTTTATTTCTTATGGATGGGAGATATATTGATAGTTTAAAGTTTGTTTAATATATATTGAATATTATGATGGTTTATGCATGAAGTTATGTGTGTATTAAGGTATGGTTTGAAAAGAGTTTGTAAGGTGAAATTTTTGAAGGTTGTTTCAAGTAGTGTATGTATTATTGTAGGAGCTTAGTCTTGGATGGTTATTCTGGCATTCTAATGTTCATTTATTCTAGAGTACAGAGGGGTGAAGCATGTGGTGGGAGTAGGAGGTCCTAGTCCAGGGACTTTACCTTAGCATAAGGCGTTGTTTAAATGGTAGCTTGGGGTGGATTAGTGGTTCCATCACCACAAGTGTACAACCCACCATAGTTCAACAATAAAACATGTATCCAGATGTTTGAGTCTAAATGTGTGATATGTTTAGGTGTTGTGCTTAGTTTGAAATGAAAATATTATATGCTACTTTGTGAGTTTCATGTTTTATTCCTTTAATATTAGTTTACCCTTATGTTTATGTTTGTTGTGTAATTTGAATGATCACTTAGTGGGTGTGAGCATAGAAAAATAATTTATCAGTGAGGAAACCCTAAGTGACAAGGGTGCATAAGTTTAGTTTGTTTAGTATAGTTAATGTTTTTTTTTGTGTTGAAATTGTAATAACTTTTTGTAAATAAGTAAATAGTTATATATTAGAGTTCTGTATATAAATTTGATTTATAGTTATGTTTTGGATAACTCTACATCACTTTTATATATTTCCTTTTTAATTGATTAATTTTTCTAGTTTATTGAATTATTGATGTTTATTTAACCGTGTTTAGATTATTAAAATGATATGTTACATAAATACATTTAATTAAATATTATAATTAAATTTAAAAAGAATTATAATGTAAAGATATCTAATTAAAAATGAATATATTTATTTTAAAATAAAGTAAAATCTTAAGTAAAAATCTAAACATAAAGAGAAAACACATTTCTCATTAGATATGATTTTCTTATTGAGAATTAAGTGCGTCACTTTAAATTAAAATAAAGTGGAAAGCTAAGGTCAGTGACTTGTAGGTGAACCTTCTTTGGTCTTCTTTAGATTTCTACGTTTTTTTACATCTGTAAATTAAACTTTATTTATTTCAATAAATAAGCCGAGTCGGAAGCTATTATGACAAGTGAGAGGCTTCCTAACGAATATTTATTTACAAAATAAAAAATTGTTACAACTAAAATTGGTTTTATTTATTAACAGATAATTTTTTATCCAATACAAAAATTTTATCTAATACATCATCGATCAATTTTATTGGTCAAATAGAGATTTATCTAAAACATTATTAATCTAATACAAATATTATCACCAGCTTGACATAATAAATTATACAACTAACAAAAGAAAAAACAATACTGATTTGATGGTTTACGAAAGAAATAGATGCGCAAAAGAAGAAAAAAGCATCTGATTGCATAAAAAGGAACATCGTTTTCAAGAAAATAAAACTCATAAATAAATTTGATACTAGAGAGAAAAAGTATATATGATGAGAAAATTATTAGAAAGTTTGATTGGGATTAGAGATAATGGTCATACATAGGTATAGGTTTAGGGAAGGAGGTAGCAAAAGGAGATAGAAAAAAAAAAACCTTACCTAACCTGAGCTTACGTTATGCGAATGTGACCTTATCTTTACTAGGTGAAGCTTCTTTGGTCTTCTTTAGACAGCACCTTAAAATACTTCATATATGTTGTTCTTGTCCTATTAACGCATAGAATAGGAAAAAGGGGAAGAATTGGGTAGACAGTGATAAAGATATTATAATTGTTGGTAATGATGTTGGTTATTGAGAAATTTGTTTAGTAGATTTGAAAAAGGAATGATGTTATTTGAAGAAGAGATGATAGAGTAAAAGAGTTGTGAAAGAGAGGTTTTGGATAAGGATTTGTTGAAAAATAGTATGTTTGAAGAGTGGGGCCTATTGAGAAGATAGGTATGAGAAATGAGAGAGTTTAAGAGTGATGGTTAGTGGGTAAGTATGGTTTATAATAATGGGAAGGGGTCCCTCATTGATGGATGGCACAAGAACGGTACACATTGAAGGTCGATGAGTATGTGAAGATCCACTAATACACTCATCACTCACTACTAAGGGTCTACCCTTCCTATACGTCCATTCTTCCCATCTTCCCACATGCTACTGTCCCCAATCTTCCTTCTTCACCCATCCCAACTCTACCACTTTCATTTCGTTACGTCCATCTTTATTCTTCCTTCCATCATCCAACCCTACAAACGTATCACTCCTTTTTCATTTTATTCAATTTTACAATTTTTCTATCACACTCAATTGTTTCACATCAATTAAATTCAAAACACTTTATATTTTTTTTTCTTTTTAGAGTTAATGGACCCTAGCCCAGTGTAGAGAAATGGGCCTAAAAGGCCCAAGTTTTCATTACTTATTAGGGCTATTCTACTCTTTCCGATGTTAAGTAGCACTTGTAACACTCACTAATCGTAAACAATCTTTTAAATTTTATTCATGTAAAAGTTTGGGTTGTATGATGGATCACGAGTAGTGATCTTTTCAACCAACACATTATTTCATGTTATGACATCATTCGTTATAAACATCCTGACATTAGAATATTTTGTTTTCTCATAATAAACTTGTAAAGTGAATTGTTCTTTAAGTATCACAAAACACAAAAGTCCTTCTCATTTATGCCACTGTTACCTTCAAATTCTTAAAGACATCAATTTTACTTGAGTGCTTTTATAGTATCTGTCTATATAGTTGACAATATTCACATGAAGATATAATCAGTCAAAAAATTATTTTTCTCTTCTTTCAAATACTAGACTTACATTCATTGAACCCTTCAAATAATTGAGAAGAAGAACTTGTTCTCGTCAACCACCACAACTTCATTTCAAACTTTAAACAATTTGATTGCAATTGTCTATATTTATGAATGAACTCACTATAGTCCATGTGCAATATATCAACCTTGAAGTTTTGTTCAAAGTTCTTCAACACTCTTTTTTTCATAAGATTTCTTCCATGATTTCAAAATAATGATAATAATATTACACTATATTCTTGAGCCAATAACTTTTGTTGTATGTTGTATGCGGAGAATAAACATATTTATCCATTATAGATTGAAGTTATCTTTTAAAATAATTTCTTAATAAATTACAAAAAAATTTTTTGTGTAAATTATTTATCTCTCATAAATGTTATCTTTAAAAAGGTTACCTTTTAAATGCCCTGCATCCTTACATTTTTTATCTAAATAAATTGTGACAACATCTCTATATTTATTTACATTACACAGCAAAAACCTTTCATTTAAAATGGTTAATATCTATTACACCAATAATCAAGTAATGATTTATAGTTATTTCCTAAATATAGAAAACGTATTCAAGTCATATGAAGGTGAAAGAAATTTAAATAATGAAATAGAGACAAAGACATTATTATAAGATACTTACGGAGGATGCAAAAGTTCTAAAACTATCAAGAGCAACAACAAATTATTGGATTTTTAATTAAATTGTAACTAAAATTATAATCCGCAAATGAGTTTCAAAATGCAACATGTTTCTTTCAACAAAATTTACCAACTAATAGAATAAAGTTTTCTAAATGAAAAGAAAAAATGGTAATGAATATACCTTTTTTTTGGTCATGATATGGTACGATACTTGAATGAATGCCTAATCAACAATAAAATGAAATTTTATTTAAAAGTAGCTATAGTATGTATCCTATCTCCGAACATGCTGTGCCAGCTTGAGATACAATAATTTGAATTAGGTGCAGCATTTCTCTCTTTTGACTGGGTAGGCCCTAAGTGTTCCTCTAATCATGCATGATTGGTCCTATACTATAATAGTGGCTTTTTATAATTTCTTTTATGAAACAACCTTACAATAATATACTACTATATAATAAATTTCAAATTCAATTCATTGTCTTCTTTCCATATAGATTGTACTAAATCTTTAACATCGATCGAGTAGCACTTGCTTATTAGGTTAATGGATGTATTTTTTTTTTTTAATGTACCGAAGTCATAAATTTATAGAAAATAAAAAAATTGGGTTAGTCACGTTTTAGAATATGATTTCTTAGTCTATGATTATTTTCTAAATACAAAGACGTCGTATACATAAATAAGACTTTAATTATGTTTTTATTTTTATTTTTTTAAAGTTGTGAAAACAAAATCCCAAACTTTCTCGATACTGATGAGATCCAATCACTATTTCCATCCTCACCAGTACCCATCACTCCTGTCGATTTAAGTTCCTCTTAACAGGAGCTACCATGCGTTAGCCATGGCCACCGTCTTCCACCGCCATACTCATCGGACAAAATCGTTTTTGCTTTGTTGTTAGAATTAATTGAAATTTATTTTTGTAAAAATTAACTTATTCTTGCATTTTGTTTGTTCTATTACTTTCTTTTCTTTTACGATAATTGTATATTTTGTGAGCAAATGGTATTAGTGACACTAGAGTTGAGGCGGAAAATGAAAAGTTAGGATAGGATATTAAAACCTTAGAACAATAGAATATTAATATTTTTTTCTTTAAGAGTATATGTATATGAGAAATTCAAAACAAATTATCATTGCAAATTCAACTATATTTTATGTGTCTCTAAGTAGATTGATATATATTTAACTTTTACTCTTTTTAATCTATTTGATACTATTTTTATTCTGTCAAAATTTTGAACTTTCTTATATTAAAAATATCATGCGACACACAAAGACATTAAATATAGTAGACTCCAATACTATATTAAAATAATAAAAATTATGCTTAATTCAACTTTAATAAATTATGAAATCTATTCTTGTCTGTATATATAATTTTGTTTTATCTAATGTAAATACGAAATCTCTAACAAATATAATAGTATAATCATTTAAAATAAGGTTTTAATTCTTATAATTCGAAAGAGTTAAGTTACGCGGCTAGTCTAAAGTTTCACATTCGGACGGTCAAAAAGAGAACGAATGGGTGGTCATGTCAGATCTTGATTTACGAACAAACATCAAAGATCGACTAGAGCCGTTGGAAGAGACACAGCTGATCTTGATGAGAAAAAATGATTCCCAGACCACGACTATGGCTCGTAGGCTGGAAAGAGAAATTAGATCTGTCCTCTGGCGGAATAGAGACCTGCTTGCATGGACGGCCACCGATATGCCGGGAATCCATCCCTCGGTCATGTCGCACAAATTAACGTTATTCAAGGAGACTCAACCGACCGCTCAAAGGAAGCAGTGAGTAGGGGAAGGCCGTAGAGGAGGAAGTGAGAAAGCTAAGAAAGGCGGGATTCATCAGGGAAGTGACATACACCACATGGCTCGCCAACGTGGTTATGGTAAAAAAGGCCAGTGGGAAGTGGCGCATGTGCACCGACTACACTGACTTAAACAAAGCCTATCCCAAGGATTCCCACCCCTTGCCCAGCATCGACGCGTTAGTTGACGGAGCCTCAGGCCACAAGATGTTGAGTTTCCTGGACGCATACTCCGGCTATAACCAGATTCCTATGTATGCACCCGACCGGGAGAAGACGACATTTATCACCGACAAGGCAAATTTTTGTTATGAAGTCATACCTTTCGGTTTAAAGAATGTCGGAGCCACGTACCAGCGTTTGATGGATATGATCTTCTCCGAGTAGATCGGTCAGTGAATGGACGTGTATGTGGATGACATGGTTGTCCACTCAACGGACGGATGACACCACGTGAGAGACCTGGAAGAGGTCTTCAAACAGGTCAGGAAGTATGGAATGAGATTGAATCCTACGAAGTGCACTTTTGAGGTGGCGGCCAGAAAGTTCCTAGGGTTTATGCTTACCACCAAGGGAATCGAAGCTAACCCAGACAAGTGTGCAACCATCTTAGAAATGCAAAGCCCGACCACCATGAAGGAATCCAAAGGTTGGTCGAGCGACTCACGACATTATCATGATTCATCCCCAGGTTGGCCGAGCGGGTCCGTCCGGTCTTGAAAAAAATGAAGAAAGGATCAAGTGACACATGGGATGCTGAATGTGAGACAACATTCCAAGATGTCAAGGCGATCTTGATGAACCCACCAATCATTAATCAGCCGTCACCGGGGGAGGATTTACAGATTTATCTGGGAGTTTAGGAAACAACGGTCAGCGCTGCACTGCTCCAAGAACAACCCGAGCCTAAGCTCATATACTTTGTAAGTCGAACCCTCCAGGATCCGGAAACACGATATCAAGAAGTGGAAAAGGTGGTCCTAGCCTTGCTAAACGCGTCTTGAAGACTCCGACCATATTTCCAAAGTCACCAGGTCGTGGTCCGAACGGACTTCCCTATCTCCAAGATCTTAAGGAAGCTTAACTTGGCAGAACGAATGGTAGGCTGGGCAGTCGAACTGTCAGAGTTTGGTTTATGGTATGAATTTATGGGGTCGGTTAAGGGTCAACACTTGGCCGATTTTGCAGCGGAATTACCCCTGATAGTTAGTGATGAATGGAATTTGTACGTTGATAGAGCTTCCGGGCAGTCTGTAAGTGGAGCTGGGGTGGTCTTAGAAGGGCCGAACGGTTTCCTGCTAGAACATTCTTTGATCTTCAAGTTCAAAACTTCTAACAATCAAGCGGAGTAGGAAACCCTGGTCATAGGGTTGGAGTTGGCGAGGGATATGGGGGCACGAAAGGTCTTGTGCCAGACGAACTCCCAACTCGTTCTGGGCTAAATGAACGGGAAATTCCACGTGAAGGAGGAACATCTCCTCCGGTATTTCCACAAAGCGTCGGCCTTGACAAAAGATTTTGAAAAAGTCGAAATCCCACACATCCGTGCGAAGACAACACCCGGGCGGACATGCTGTCGAAATTAAGCTTCGGGAAAGAGAAAAGGCAGTTGACTACGATCATCCGTCAAGTGCTACTACAACCCTTAGTAGAGTGTCTGACCGTGACGGGGGATGAAGTCGGGGACTAGAGAGTGAAAATCCAAGAATTAATGGACCAGTAAGATGCGGGCCAATCCTTACGCCCGGCCGACACCAAGAAGATTGCCCGTTACATCTTGGTGGGGGACGACCTGTAGCGGAGGCCCCCTCCTCAAATGCCTCCCTAAAGAGGAGGCACAATACGTCATGGACGAACTCCACAATAGCATCTACGGATTCAACATCGGTTGTCGAATTTTGAAAGCCCGGGTGCTGCGAGACGGGTACTACTGGCCATCCATGGAGGAAGACACCAAGACATTTGTTCATAAATGCCTCAACTGCCAGGCCCATGCCAATAGCACGCATGCACCACCACACGCCCTGCATACAATGGTGTCACCATTTCCCATAGGCTCATTTCCCATAAGTCAGGCACAAAAGAAGTTCTTCCTTGTCGCAATCGACTACTTTACCAAGTGGGTGGAGGCTGAAGCCTTGGCAACCATAACGGCGTATCAAGTACAGAAATTCTGCTGGAAGTTGATGTGTCGACTCGGCCTTCCCCGCATAGTCGTCAGGATAACGGAGCACCCTTAGGCAAACGGTCAAGTAGAGGCCATGAACAAGACAATAGTAACCGAGCTGAAGAAACGATTGGCCGAAAAGAAAGGAGCATGGGTCGACGAACTCCCAAAAGTCTTGTGGGCTTATAGATGCACCCCACACAATCGGAGAAACGCCCTTTAACTTGACGTATGGTACTGATGCCATGTTTCCAGTTGAGTTAGAAGAGCCTTCTTTGCGGCGACAGATATATGATATCCATTTGAATGATGAAGAGTTAAGGGTGGAGCTTGATACCTTGGAGGAGCAAAGAGGTCGGGTAGCTCTAAGAGCAGAAGCATGCAAGCGGATGGTGGAGAGAAAATACAACTCCAAAATCCGACCTAGAAGCTTCTAAGAGGGGGACCTGGTATGAAGGAAAACCAGTGAAGCCTGCTGGACGACCTCCCACGATAAGCTCGCTGCCAAATGGGAGAGGCCTTTTCGAATCTCAAAAGCTCTGGGTAACGGAGTGTATCAGCTCACACATCCGGACGGACTCAAAATTCTAAACACTTGGAATGCCACTCATTTAAAACTTTATTTTAGTTAAAGAATCAACTATTGTACTTTTCTCTTCAATATGATTAATGCAATATTCAGGGCCCTTATTCCCGATCAAGTGTTTGTAATAACATCGATGACGAATGAATGAAGGAATAAAAACTAAGTTGATGAACGGAGTTCCAAAAGGAACTGTTGTCAACTTGGCCGAGCGGTGAACAGCGAGTTCCCATGGGAACCCCTACCGCTCGGTGTGAAAAACTAAGTTGATGAACGAAGTTCCAAAAGGAACTACTGTCAACTTGGCCAAGCGATGAACGACGAGTTCACATTTCAACCCCTACCGCTCAGTATGAAAAACTCAGTTGAAGAACGGAGTTCCAAAAGGAACTGCTGCCAACTTGGCCGAGTGGTGAACGGTGAGTTCCCATTTCAACCCCTGCCGCTCGGTACGAAAAACTAAGTTGATGAACGAAGTTCCAAAAGGAACTACTATCAACCTAACAGAGCGATGAACGACGACTTCCCATGGGAACCCCTACCGCACGGTAAGAAAAACTAAGTTGATGAACGAAGTTTCAAAAGGAACTGCTGTCAACTTGGCCGAGCGGTGACGGCGATTTTTCATGGGAACCCTTACCGCTCGGTACGAAAAATTAAGTTCATGAACGGAGTTCCAATAGAAATTACTGTCAACATTGGACGAATAAAAAAAGTCCGGTTAAAAGCGGGGAAAAAGAATCAGAGTACAAAATTGAAAGCCGTTGTCCATAAGTTATGTTTAAGATATCCGGCAAACAAGGAACCAAATTAAGACAACAACAGTTAAGCAAAATATAGATAAGTCTTTCATATAATAGGGAGAAGGAAACCGTATACAATGGATGGCGTTAAAGGGCCGATACGAAAACACCTATCAAACCTAAGTGTTTTAACGTTCGGCCGCACATAGCAAAAAATTAACAAAATACCCCCCCCAGCTGGGAACCCATCTACTCGTCTTCCCCGGCTTGATCCTCCACAAACGGATCTTCAAGAGCCGCATCGTCAACATGGGCGGGTTTGTCCACACCCGCATCTTCATCGTCGGCTTCATCTATCGGGAGCATCTTCCCGTTGAACGCATCTTGATTAATGTCAAAGCTGGAAGCTAAAGGATCCACCTTCAAGAGGAAGGCCGCCTAGCGCATAGCCTTGTTGAAACCTTCTTTATGTTCGATCACCATGTTCGAGTTCAGTGTGGAGATCGTCTCGTTCGTCTTGAGCAACTCGGTAGTGAGGGTTTCGTTCTGGCTAGACAACTCCTCCTCCCTCCTTCCCAGCCTCAAGACTTCGACTCTTAGCTTGCCAACCTCTTCTGCTGACTGATCTCCCTTCGCCCGGGCGGCTTTCAGTTGATTAAAGATCTTGGTCAGCTCTGCGCGAGCATCATCAAGTTTCGTTTGTAGGCTGGCTCGCCGCTCGGCACACCCAGTGTGATCAATAGCCAAAGCCTCCACTCGAGCTTAGAGAGCATCCGAAGTCTTCTTCTCCTCGTCTAGCTCAGCCTGTAAGTCACGGGCTCCCCTACGATTGGCAAGTTCGCGAGCACACTAAGTCAACATCGCCCCCCGGGCAGTCAGATCCAGAGCGGCGTTGATTAGGTCCCCTTGAGACATTGGCTCCATGACAGCATGCTGGGAGGAGCTCATGTGAAAGTTCACGTGAGAGCTCACATGAAACTCGGGGTCAAAAACACCGGCGAGAATGGAGTGCGGCGAGCTTTCCTCCTGACGGTTCCTCTTGGAAGAAGACTTATCCCCTTCCTTTGATTTTCTCTTCTTCTCGGTAGAAGGAGCAGCCACGAAAGTTGGAGCGGTCCCAGTGGAACGCTCTAGGTCAACCACCGAAGTGGGCTGAGCAACAGCCACTGTCACTTGGTCCGTAAGGGGAACCACCAGACGAATCTTAATGGACGTAGACGCGCGGCTAGACGAAGCTGTCCGGGGATCTCGAGCCTTGGAACTACTCTCTCCTTGGTGTTTATGGGAGGAAGTGAAACTAGTTTTACGTGGCGCTAGTAGAGACATGTAGCCTGAAAAAGAAACAAAAATTTAGCTAAGTTAAACAAGAAGACAATAACCAAATCCATGGAAAACACAATACTGAACGACATCTGGTCAAAATCCTCATGACCAAGACACTCAACAAAGTCGTGGGCACTAAGGCGGCGGGGTAGAGTATTAATGATTCTCACAGCCTCCAGCTCTTCTGGGGTCATGCGATCGACCGCCCATGCGTTTATTTTCCGAGGGTCCCTTGCCAATAAAAAGGGAACAAAGGGAGACCCACTTCGTCACGAAATTTGGACCGACCGACGTCTCTTATTATTACTTTAAAATATCGTGTCTTGAAGTTGTTGAACGATTCACTATACGATTTGAGCAGGGTATGACTGTGGACAGCAGAAAGTGACACCCATCCTCGTCTCGCTAATGGCCGGACATTGAAATAATGAAGGAAAACCACCACGAACGGAGTAATCCCCATAGCGACACAGATCGTCACAAAGGCCTGAATGGCCGCACAGCCATTAGGATGAAGTTGAAAGGGGGCAACGTTTAACTCCCAGAGGACAACTGCCTGGAAGGTTGTGAACGACACCCAAAGGAACAACTGGTTAAACATGTAGGTGTACACATAGAAGAAGTCTTCTTGGTTGGCCCCCTTTCCATGAAAAACTCGCTCATTCCGATGACTCACCCACAGGCGGATTAAGTGACCGTCCTCCACGTCGCGTGCTATGTGCGACCAGTAGGCCCACCACTAAAGCTCTTCCCGAGTACTGTAGTCAGACCGAAAGGTACCGACGTCATGGGAAGCCCCTCCATACCCTTTGATATGCGGCCAACCACCGGACGGCTCGGCATTTTCTCGGTCAATACGAACGTCACCCTTCAGCAGAAAGAGGGACATCCATTTATGACCCTCTCTCCCCCGTAGAATGGTGACCCCAGCCCTGAATCTACTTCCCTCTCTTCAGAACTCTCGAGGAAAGAAGATGACACCGAGCTTGAAGACCGAACGTCGCCACGTACCGCACCCCTGCCACCCTGGCCCACCGACTCCTCAGATGAAGAAATACCAACTGCAGACATTATTAAGTTACCTTGGAAAAAGAATACACCGAACGGTAGGGAGAAAGGAAGAATGAAGAATGAAAATGACGGTCCATGACATCCCTATTTATAGAAATTTTTTTGAAAACCGTCACTTCACCATAGTTGTTAAGATCAAACATGATCAACGATATAGATCAAGCGACGTTACCACTACCTAAGAGGGAGGCCATGTACGCTTGCGACACGTGTTCTCCCGCCCAAACGCCATTTTCAAAAACCAATAGGATTGCCTGGCCTCCAAGCGACCACTAACGACTATTTAAACCCAACGTCACCTACGTTGACTAAGGCTTGAGGGGCCTAATGTACCACATGACCGGATGATCGTCACAGTCCACAAACTCCATATGACCGGACGACCAGCAAAGCAAACAAAGGCGCCGACAGGGACGGCCGGCCCCATAGGCGTAAATGATTAATGTTAAGGAGATTAAGGTAAATCGCGTTTAAGGGTATTAGACCGGGATTGGGCTGAGATTAAAATATCGCTAATCCTAGACCCACGCAAAAAAACTATAAATATAAGTTAAAGGTAAAAGGTAGGTGGAGACAATTACTGTGCATTTATTACTGTCATTGTCATATTGAATTACCGAACGGTTCAACTACTGACTTTGACATCGGAGTATCTTTAACAGGTGCACCTCTAGACGGACGAGTAAACAAGGGCACGGAGCAAGACCGGACGGTAGGAAAGGACAAATTGTAAAGGTATTCAGTGACTCAGCCCATAACCGAAACAATATTAAATTTATTTTCTTAAAAGGTTTTAGTTTTCTAAAATGTTGATTCCATTGGATACCTAAACTTATATTTTTGCAACAACATGTCCTTGCCTTCTTTGTTGCTTTCATTTGAAACTTCCATTAGAAACAAAATAATTAAGACTTAAATAACTACCTCTTGGAAGAATGAAGTTAAAAATTCAAATGATTGTCACTTATTATGAAAGGTTTTAAGAAGTAGCCCTTCTTGTCTTTCAACAACGTGCCTTGACTCTTGACTATTGCCCTAATTTGAAACTTCAATTTTTTAAACTTCTATGGAAGACGTATAATCAGTGAAAGGGAAAATTAATTTACAAATCATGTTTGATAATTTTTTTAAAGATACAGTCGTACTCAATTCAAGCATTCAACCCTTTTCAAGATTCTTGGTTAATGGTGTTTCCTTGTATTTTCTTTTTCCAGAGAATTAACTTTAAATGCATCATTATTGAATATGATTTACAAACAACATAATAATAAGTTCAACAAAAATCTTACGTAAAGTTCCTCAGTTCCTTTTACAATGAAATTGTCAATTTTGTTTCACTTGATGGGAACATGTCAGTTCATGCAAGACTTTGAGGGATTTGTACCATAACTATAATATACTTGCTTGGTCTACGTTTAACCTATTTAATGCTATATATGTTTTTCCTAAATTGAATATGAATTGTCTGAAAATTTAGTTTAATTTAAAAGTCTACTTAGTACCCATTCTTATAAAAAGACTTATAAACGAGTCAGTGAACTTAACTAGCTCAAGGAACATAAAAATATTAATAAGTCTTGGTTGTTAACATTTTTTTATTTTCTAAAGATTAATATTAAAAGAATAAGAAAATTTAATAGAAGAATAGGTTATTATATTAAAAGTGGAAAAACATACAAAACATAGATATGTCTTCATCTTATCACAGATACGAAAATTGAGAAAAGAAAACTATTAACTAAAATAATTAAGCAATGAAAAAAATAATACAAAAAGAAAAATCTTCTATTAGAATCATCAAATTTGTACCTTTTTATTAAATTATTGTGCAATTAACCATTAAATATGATCCGTCTCTCTTCCTAAAATAATAATTTAATCTAGAAAAATATCTTAATTTTGAATTTATCAAATACGATATAAATTTTGAACTTTATTTATATATAAAATAGACATTTCAGATTACTAGGTTTAATACACTTTTTCTAAAGTCATCTTTTGATTTAAATTTTCCTTAAAACAATCTAAACATGTTTTTTAGAAAAAAAAACTCAGAGCAAACGAGATCTTTGACGAATCAAACATAGACCACTTATTTCCACCTCTACGTGTCTGAGAGAAGATGACCCGAAGAGAAAAACTAAAATCATTTAGCAAACTGAATAATGTAAGAACAAAAAAATTCAGAGAAAGTGGGAAAGAGAGGTGTATGCATCTGAGTGTACCGATCGATTTTGACGATTTTGACATCATTCTCTGCATGCACTTTTTCTCTCCAAACTTCTGAGTTTTCCTTTCTCCTTCTTTTCTCTACAAAATCTCTCTAGAATTTCTTCATTTCACTCTACCTATTCCATAATCAGATAGTAATTAAGCAATCAGGGTGTCAAAAGCTTCTTTCTTCACCGATCAAAAGCAATCTTTGAATTGGTAAGTTCATTCTATTCTCAGAAATTCTGGTTGCTGTCACATGCAAGCCAAGTCTCGGTTTCATGTGTTCATCAGCTTTCTTTTCTTGTTACTGACTTCAATTTTGGTACTATGTTTGCTTTTTTCTCACCAAACGGTGATCTATAGGTGTTCATAGAGTTTCTTTCGGTGCAAGCATCCAGTTGGGAATTTTGGGGTTAAGCTGTTCATAATTTCTAAGGTAAGGGAAGCTGGTAATTTAATTATGTTTTTCTGTGTTTGGAATTTCTATTTAGACGTTTGCATGTATGAATAAGTGGATGTTTGATTGAATTGTGTTTGAAATTCTGTGTATGGCTGAAACCTATGAACTGGTTGGGTTTTCTGCAGAAAAGTGTTAGGTCTGTTCTATTTTAAGAAGCGAATAGGGGAAAATGAGAGTTTGAGGTTAGGAGTGAAATTGGGTGGTAAGGTGCGTCTGGGCAAGTTTATTTAGACTTGTTAGAACCTTTAAGTTGCTTTAAAACGTGTAAAAAGTAGGAAAATGGACTTTTGGTCATTGGGTTCTTGATTTTGCATATTTTAGGTGAAATATGTTAAGAGATTCTTTAGATTGGTGTTAGAAAGGTTTAGGTTCAGTGGGATAGGTTTAAATTGATTTATGATTCAAGTTTAGAGGATTAGAAGTTAGGGAAATGGTTTAGTTTTGAAAAAATCTAGCTTGTTCATAATTCTGCAGAAGTTCTGCAGAATTAGGCAAAAAATTGAGCGTTCGCTGTTGATCGCTCGGTCATGTTCAGGTACTTGGTCATGAGTTGGGTTCGGTCTCTTTAGTCTTACCCGTTCATGACCGTTCGGTCTTAGTTGGTAGTGCTAGGTCTTGTACCAGCGTTCGTTCTGGGTAGTGCTCGGTCTTGTAATAACGCTCGTTCTTGGTAGTTCTCAATCTTGTACTAGCGCTCGTTCTGGGTAATGCTTGGTCTTGTACTAGTAGTTATGCTAGTGTTAGTGTTCGGTCTCTTTTAGTGGTCGGTCTTTAATAGTATTTGGTTACTTCTTCTGTTCTATTTATTATGGACCGTTCGGTCCTATCCTTTGGGTAGTGAGAAACCGTTCGGTCTCCAACGTTCACAGATTTTTGAGTCTTATGAGTGAGTATATGATTGATGAATGACATGCTATGTTAATTGATGAGGATTTATGTTTTCAAGTAATGTGGAAGAGAATTCCAAGGAGGAATGTCTCGTGGATGGTATTTGAATTGTAAAGTATGAATGTGGGTATCGTGCTAGCTGACATTTATCCTAATATTCTGTGATTACTCATTCTCAAGTAGAGAGGAGTAACTCATGTGTGAGAATGACAGGAGGTCCTTTAACCTCAGGGTATCGAGGTAATCTTCACTAGACTAACCTTGTGGGGTAGCTTGATGGGGGTCTTGCTGTTTCACCACCACAAGTGCAGGAACGCCTATAACTACACATTCATACAATCCGGATGGTCAAGTCAGGTGTTCGGTCTATGCATGAATTATGGTGTTTAGTCATAACTATTTGAGTATTTGATTTGTATATGCTTGCTTGTATTCGGTTTTGGTATGTTTTAGTGTTCGGCCTTGCATTGTTTGGACTTGTGCGAAATGTATGTATGTATATATAATTAAATTACATTAACTTACTCTTATTTCCTGTTTTTGTCCATGTTTCCTGTTCGGTTCTTCTTTTGCAATGATCACCCTGTGGGTGTGAGCAGTTGGAGAGGACTTCTCGATGGAGTAGTCATTGGAAGGAGAGGATCCCTCGGCTTAGTACAAGACTGCTCGGTCGTGTGAATAGTTTTGCATTAACCGTTCGGTTATAACTCTAGCTTTGTAATAACCATTCAGTTATGTACATAGTTTTGTAGTAGTATAGGAATTTTGTAAAGTTTTAAATTTTATGGTTATTTTGTAATAACTGTAAGGTTAACTTTATTTCCAGTAACTGTTTTACCATGTTATTAAATGATGACATCTGTATATAATTTTATGCTATATTTTTGGGATGTTACAAATAACCTTTTGTTTTTCTCCACTAACATTTTTTTTTCTATGTCTACTTGTCATGAAAAAAAACACAATTTACTTTGTATTTTTTTTTCACTAAAATATTCTATCACAATTAAATTTTACTTGAAAACTAATGCAAACTATTTACTAGAGCGGTCAAAACGGACCTGACCTGGTCCGGTCCACCACGAGTTGGTCATTTAGTGAGTCAATCCAACTCGACTCATTTATTAGCGAGTCAGAAAAATTCAAACCCGACCCGACCCACCACGGGTTGGTGGGTAAACGGGTTGGCTCACGACTCACTTAATTACAATTTTTTTAAATAATTTTTTTATAAACTTTCTATAATTCAAATCTAAAGAAATTTCACTTCCAACATGAGTGTTTAATTAATTATGAAAATAAGGAATTTAAATAATTTTTTCAAGCAAAAAAATAATAAATATTTTTTATATAATTAAAATTAAATTTTAATAAAATAAAATTAGATAAGTGAGTTGGTGGACCACATGAATCAGTTTAAATGAACTGACTCAAAATCTGACCCACATAAAAAAAAATACAATTTTTTCAAAACCCAATCCGATAGAATCCATGGACCGGATTGGCAGCGTACTGTGACCCATCTACTGTTTAGATAAGCATTATGCAGAGTATAGAAAAAACTTTCACTGTAATTATTATTATTAAAGTAACATCCGAAGCATTGTAACATGAAGTTCCTCTGTTCCTATTATTGGGAAATGACCAATTTGATTTCACTTCATCTTGATTCAACATGGAGAAAAACACAGTACTCTATTCCTAGGAACAGTTGTGATCTAAAAAACTACTGAAAACAACTTCAAGCATTGAGGTTTGCAGCCTTTTGTCTGCACAGAAAAGGGTACATATTTTATTTGGCAAAATAAAGGCAGTGGATTGTTTATACATATTTCATTCAACAAGAACAAATTCAAAACCGGTCCTTTGTTTGGTGTTTTGTGATTCAGCCAAATCAAAGAGAACAAGATCACACGAAGAGTAAACATGAAATCTTGTCCATTTTCCATTTTCAATTTACCAAACTCTTTAATCTCTGCATGTCATATTCAGGATATAGAGTAAAATATTACTTATATCATCGTCTTTCAGTGGAAGCCAGTTCCTTATCATTCTAAACCCCAAAAGTCATAGTCAACATCATTTGATGAGTCGTCAATTTCACTCATCATCAATTAAATCTGATAACTACCCTTCACCTGTTTATTTTGAACACAAATCCAGAGCACAAAAAACTGTGATGTTCATACATTCATTGATGACAGCTATTGATTTTTTCAAAAAATTAAGAACGATTGTGAATGTTTCTCAAAAGTTCTGTTCAAAAGGTCAAACTGTTCACATTATACAGAACAAAACACAGACTTCAGAGTATATAGAATTTTATATAATAGTACAAAACAACTAGCTAATGTGATTTCCAAGGATAACACTGTAGATTATTGCAAGATTCTGTCCATGTATCAGTGCAGGCACCTCCAACTCCATCACAACACTTGCATACAACTCCAAGAGTTGCAAAAATCTTCGAGTACCCTGCAATTGCATCACAAAAACACAAAACAATGAACAAAGCAAAAATAACTTAATCAGAACATCCCGATACAAACACAATCACTTTTTATAGCAATTACTTCAAAATGAATGATTTAAGATAAAATTGTACTAAAATTGAAGTCTTAAACAGATATGTAAAGCACTAAAATCAGTAAACCTAAGATTCTGAATTACCTGGACCAGATATTAAGGAAAGTGTCCTTCCTTCAACAATTGTTGTGGAAACAACCATGATGATGAACAGCATAAACACAGGAGGCTTGTTGATACCCATATGAAAAAATTGAGGCCCAAAGAGCGTTTTGTGCTTAGCTGAGAGCTTCTAAAACCTGGGAGGTCGAAGAGCCATGGATGAAAAAAAAGTTGGAAGCTTTAAAGGAGGAAGGGGAGTTGCGTAGGAAGTGTATGAGGAAGATGATTGGTATTATTATAATAATTTCGTAGAGTATGAAAAAGGAGGAGCAATAATGTGGAAGTGACGTGGCATATTGTTGTAAGGTTTAATTTATGCGTTGTGTGGAAGAAAAAGGGTGGCATTGGGTGTTGTTTTGTTGGATTGAATGATGGGTTAGGAGCTTAATTGAGACGTTGAATTGGGTCCCTTAGGAACCCAGAAGACGTATTCAAATCTTCCATCTTCTTCAACACTCACAAACACACATTTTGGCTTTCTATAAAGACATTTCTGTTAACTAAGATAAACAACCAAATTTAAAGTCACTTCAGCCTTAGTTATTGTGGCATCTCCCATAGAAAAATACTTTAACAATTAGAAGATTTTTTAATTTTTTTTTTACCTTTTACAATTTTTTTTATACTTTTATGAATCTCATATAAAATAAAGATAAAGATTATGTTAAATTAATTTATTATACTAATAATTAGAATTTAATTTATAAGGATTAATGATTTAAATTATTATAGTATTGTATATTTATATTTTATAAAAAATATAATAAGAAAATTTAATCTCCTTAGTTATTTTAATTTTAATTTTAATTTTAAAATAAAAATAATAGATCAACAAGTGAGAGATATGTTGATCCCTTATTAACTCATCAATTTGACAAATTTAATAGGACAAACCAAAATAAGATAGTAAATTGAACATTTCAACTCTCCTTTTGTTCTGACAAATTAATGAATTAACATCCGAACCAGAACTTATTTTGACACTTTTAATTACTTAAGTTTTTCAAAACACTTAAATATTTAGTTCAATGGTCCTTATCAAATCCCAAACATAAAATGTATAGAATTTTCATGCAATTATAAATAAAAAAAATATAAAAAAACATCACAATATAATATTGAATTAGATCTAAAATTCACATTATAATTGTTTGTTGAGCATTTATATTTTTTATTTTACAAACATTTTTTCTTGAAGTTAGATTCTTTCAAAAAATGTGATTCCTTGAAGTTGTAAAGTTCATCCAAAGACTATCATTAAGATGCTCCTAGAAGAAGTATATTTACTAAGTCCAAACATATAAATATATTAAATGCATGAATGATATATTTTTACGATATTTCTAAAAGAAACTTTTACAAATAAAATTAACTTTGTGTAATTCTATGCATAAATTAAATTAAAATTAAAAATTAAAAATTCTTACCCACTAATTCAATTCATGCATAAATTTATTTTTATTTACGAAAGATAAAATATTTTATATTTGTGTGAGTTAAAATTGTTATGAAAAGAAATGTTGAAAACTTGGAGAGAAATGGAGAAAAAGCCAAAGAAAAGGATTTGAGATTGGAAAGAAGAGAGAGAAAGGGAACATATGACACGTTTTCCAGTTTGCTACGTCTTTTGTGGGGTCCACATTGAGAGAGAAGTCGGAAGGAAGGCACTTTGTTTTGTACTCTTTTCAGTTTTAGTCCACATTTAAGTCAACTATTTCTTTCTTTTTCACTTTCAATACAATTGCAAGTGAAATCACACAACATATATAAAATAAAACCCAATGTTTTAGTTGTGAAAAAATTGGGATTATTTTACATTTAGTAGACCACTTCAAACAAAGAGGAACATTAGTTACGTTACTAACTACAATTCTTCAATTTTTTTTTATCTTTTCAACTTATCCATCAATCCAAAATATCTTTACTAAATTAGATAAACGATAACACTAAAATAAAGGAAATACATCAACTTGTGTAATTTTTAATTAGCATTCTTTTCTACTTGATTTTATTCTAATTTTAACCAATCGATAACAATTCGAAAATTTGAAATAAACAACTGTTTAATTATTATATGATTCTTGAAACATTAATTAATAATTATGTGTTTAATTTTAATCAAATGTGTTTAATAATTATCATAGGATTGTTGAAGCAATTGACAATATATAAATAATTTCATTTATGAAAAAAATATTACATAGTTATTTTCTTTTGAAATTTGATTAGTTCTCGTTACTTATTTCTTTTTCCCCACAATTTACAAGATTTATACTCACATAACATTATACCAAGCAACTAAATATGCCAAATTTACTATGATAAACTTTGATTCTCTCTTATCTATTCTTTTATGTCAAGAATTAATATCTTAGTCATGCTTCCATAAAGCTCTTCAATTCAATACACCTTCAAATCCCAAATTTCACAGTAGTAAAACCTCATTCAACTTCACATTTCTAACCCAATTTAATTGATTTTGTTTAACAGTTTCTTAACTTTCTCATATTTAAATCAACATAGCATACCCACCATAATAATTTAAATTCAACAATATTAAGTTAAAATGTAAAGAAAAATAGCTCCCCTTAACTCAACGAGGGTAAATGAATTTTTGTTTTAAGTACGACTAGTTTCTTTTAAATTTTTCCTATATTGGTAGTTGAACCCTAAAATAATCAAATTTTTTATGTTATGGCCAACACTAGATGAAATTGCATCTAGATTACAAGGAAGAAATCACATGCAACCTTGGAATGTTGCATGCCTTACAAAAACTAAAAACAACCACAAAGACAAATTTCACTCATCTTATGTTAAATTAATCGAAGTAGATTAAAGGACTTCTCACATAGATGGCTTCTATTATCTCCAATCTTTAAGGATGACAAAAAAAGATGGAAAGTTTTTAAAAGAAAAGAAGAGAAGAGATATTAAGGGGATGAAGTGAAGGTGAAGAACACTCTATGTTGTGATGGATAAATCACTCTCTCCTAATACAATTTCCTTTTTAAAAAGACCAAAATACCTTTTGTTATGAGCTTTAATATATATTTATATATATTTATGTTTTTGTTGTTACTTCCTCACTAAAAGAATTTTCTTCCTAAAAAATTGGCTTACCTAGACAATCACTAAGATATAATTCTCTTATTCTCTTCTTTATCTCTATGGTGAAATCACTATATGTAATGTTTCAAACTTAATGGTATAAATCTTGGAAAACATATTCACCAATAAAGGATTTTAAAGATTTTCTTCTTTAATATGTAAAAGATTTTCTACATACATGAAGATATTTTCAACTGGTCTTAATTCATCCTAACTTTCTCCTTAGTCTATTGAATTAACTCTAGTTTAATCACCCCATTCACCTCATCCTAAACATAACATAAAGATATTCCACATCTCTTTCGTACAATGCTTTTTAAGGATCCATAATTATGTTTTCTTAACAACTATTGTTCCAAATGAGTTTTATTAAGGTCTAACTCTATCCCAACGTCCCAAACGATCCAATAAATAAGTTATAGGCTAGTCCTTTAAGAATTGTCATGTCCTACCGACGTACCATTTTCTTTAAGTCTTTGACGTTTTGATAAGTGTGAACTTTACTTATATTTGTTACTTAAAATGTTGTACTTTTGAGTAATTTAAGTGTTTATTCTCATGAAAAGTATATAAATGTTGATGTAAGTATAGTTTTGAATATTTAAATGTGTTTTGATGCTTTTGTATGTTTATATCGAAGTAGAATAAGGACTGGATAATATCAAAGACTTGGAGTGCGTCACTCGCCCAGTCAGAAGGATCAAATAGCCCAGCCAGCGAGCCAGCTCCTCGCCCAGCGAGCCAGTCGCCCAGCGAGCTGGAGCTGGTCGCCCAGCGAGCTGGAGCTGGTCGCCCAGCGAGCCACTCGCCCAGCGAGCTGGAGCTGGTCGCCCAGCGAGAAGATACCACTCGCCCAACGAGTGGAGGCTTCTCGCCCAACGAGAATTCACTTACAGCCCTTCTCTTTAAAATGTCGTGAAACTGATCCAAAGGAGGAGGAGACCAGAGGGGACTCTGCTGCTCGTGTCCAGCTCGTGTTTGGGTGCTTCCAAGGTGGAAAACCACCACTTTCTACCATCCAATCCATGCTTTATCGCTTCTGAGATGTATATGTGTAGCTAAGAACTCCATTTCACTGGGGTTGAGAGTAAAGTTCTGAAACTCTTTGTAATTTCTCTATTAATGCATGATCTTGTATGAATTTTGTGTTCTATCTTTATTATTCATGCCTACGATGGGAATCTGAGCTAATTGAACGGTTAAATCATTGGGAAATGTATGAGACCGCGGACCTAGGATAAAACAACTATAGGATTTCAATTCCTAGACATAGGATGGAATTTTTAGTCATCTGTGACATTGTGTTTAAGGCAAATCTGAGAACTGAATTAGCTAAGGGATTAGTAATTTAGTTTGAATGATTCTGAAACTGTCATCAGAGAGATCAGAGGCTGTATGCACCTAGGATGTCAATGCTTAATTTTGAGGAATTATGTTAGTAGAAAATTACCTGAGTGATGAACTTGAATTTCAACCCCAGTGAACTTAAATTCGACTGTTTTTACCACTTTATTTACATCTGTATGCTAATCTTCAGTGTGTTATAAAAATACGTTTAATAATCGCTAAATTAGTAAACTTTAACAATCAATGAATCTGAACAAATCTCTTGGGAAAACGATATCCGGACTTACCGGTTTATTACTTGAACGACTCGGTACGCTTGCCGAGGTCTCAACAAGTTTTTGGCGCCGCTGCCGGGGATTTGTTTTTGTTTTCGTTGATTGTGAGTTGTTTATCTGGTTTAGTTGATTTTAGCTATCTTTTGTTTAAGTGTTTATTGTGATTGTATTTGAATTCTTGTGCATAATTGTTATCATCTGTAGAAATTGTGTCTTTTTAGTTTGTGTTTTGTATGAGAAGTAGAGAACAGGTTGAAAATCTACTTTTTGATCCAGAAATTGAAAGAACTGCTCGAAGGAACAACAGTAGAAGGAGGAGACAAAGTAGAGAATCCAGAGAATCCTCTGTTATCTCTTAAGAAATTCTAGACTTTTCATCTGGGCAAGTGATAGGTTGTCGTTGAAGCTATTAAATTAACACTACTTTTCAAGGCAACTTCAGTATTGCCAAGTAGTATTCAAGAAAGTAGACAGGGTTGAAGTAACCCTGAGTCGTCTCCCAACGAACACGGAATTGCTTTTGAATATCTGTGACTCTTACGAATGCTATGCAATGCTTATGAATAAAAGTAATGGTGGAAGAGTGTTTAAAGAATAAATAAGAAACTTAAAAGCAATTACGATGAAATAGGTTAATTCCACTGTTTTTCCAAGATAGATTCATCATCGGTTATTCACGAATAATTGTTCAATTGATTATTATTTAAGTTTCAAATTAATTAAAGTACATTCTTAATTAATTTGAGGGCGACCATGCATTTAACCAAAGTAAATTCTCAATCAAATGCAAAACCTTTGTAGATTATTCACAATAAATTCAACCAAAGTACATTCTCAATCAAATTCTATTGTGTTTAATCATGTCTATTCTTAAATCTCCTAACCAAATTAAAAGCTAATCAATCAAAGTAAATTCTCAATTGATTATAGTTGAAATTATTACTAAACAATCAAAGTACATTCTCAATTGATAGTAAAAACCATTTAATCATATGAAAGTTCCTAAATTAAATCAAAGTAGATTCTCAATTAAACCTAGAAACCCTAGAAATCATATAATCAATATGCATGTAGATTCAAACACATTATGATGCAAAAATCTTTGCTTTTAACAAGTTAGAGAGATGAAAGACATAGAGAGAACAACTTAAATCAATAACCAAAGTAAACAATTGCATTAACTCAATCTAACCTCAGAATCCATAATGGAATTACAGCAGAATAGCCCTAGATGCTTAGCTCTCCATGAATGGAGTTGAATACAAGATGAAAGAAAAGTGAGAGGAGTATGAAAGAATGAATATATGAAGTGAAGTCCTCCTTTCTGCCTCCCTTGGGTCTCTTTATATAGGCTTGATTGGGCTTGAACTCTGAATAGTTGGTTGATAAGATATTTTCTGTTGATATATTATATCTTTCAAATATTCATTAGATTAAATCAGTTTTAAAGAATATTTGATAGATATTAACTTAATTATCTTATATCCTATATCTTCCAAATAACTAAAAGATTTAGATAATGATAAAACTATTTGGAAGATATTTTCTGTTGATATTCCCAAATTAAATTCAACAACTGAATTTTATCTTTTAGATTTTCTGACTTTCCAAAATTGCACAAATACTCTGAAATTTCCTCTATCTGCACTTTAGCCCCTTCTGAATTTTCCAAATAAAATCTGATTTTGGTCCTTGAATTGCCATTTGGACCAATAAAACTTATATTCTCAGCTGCACAAATAAACATTAGAACATCCAAGAATAATTTATGCACTAAAACTCACTTTTTACGTCTCTTTATTTCCCAAAACCCAACAATTCCAATAATCACAAATTCACTTAAAATCAACCATTTAAGCACAATTATCCCATCAAAAATTTGAATTTTAAAGCATAAATGTGGGCATAAATATGCATTCATCAGCAAGAAAAAGAAGAAATGAAAGATAATCGTACTGGAGAAGGTTCTGGGCAAGGAAGACGTACTCTTGCAGATTATAATACTTTCTCAAGACCTCTACACTTCAATAGTATTGCAAGATCAGTGGTGAATGCTGCTAACATGGAGATGAAGCCAGCTCTTATTCATCTGGTGCAGAACAATCAGTTTCATGGATTATCCCACGAGAATCCATACACTCACTTGGCTACTTTCATGGAGATCTGTAATACAGTGAGGATTCACCAGGTTCCAGATGAAGCAATCCGACTCAGCTTATTTCCATTCTCATTGGCTGGTAATGCAAAAATGTGGCTGAATTCCTTTCTAGAGAATAGTCTGACAATCTGGGATAATGTAGTTGCTAAATTTCTGAATAAGTTCTTCCCTCAGTCCAAAGTCAATAAGGGAAAGCAGGAGATCTCTTCTTTTCAACAAGATGCTAATGAAACTCTAGGTCAAGCATGGGAAAGATTCAAAGGCCTATTGAGAAAAACCCCTACTCATGGATTTGATGAGCCTACACTACTAAATCTGTTTCTTGGAGGACTAAAATCTCAAACAAAGTTAATGTTAGATGCATCAGCTGGAGGTAATATCAGATGGAAGACGCCTGAAGAAGCACATGAACTGATTGAAAACATGGCCACAAATGATAATGAAGTTCAGAGTGAAAGAGCTTAATTTCAACAAAAAGGTGTTCTTCAACTTCAATCTCAAGATGCTTTACTAGCTCAGAACAAGATTATGACTCAGCAACTTGAGACATTGATGAAGAAGTTATCTCAGCTATTAAAGAACTGCAAAATGTTTCTGAATGTTTCTCAAGCACAACAGCAGATGGTTCAAAGTTGTCAATTGTGCGGAGGAGATCATAATAATGGTCAATGTGTAGTGCAAAGCAGGTCTCATGAAGAAGTACATTATATGGGAAATCAAGGTCTTCAGACGAATTATGATCAACGTCAAAGTTTTAATCAAGGATGGAGACCTCATCCGAGTATGGGACAAGCTATTCCGTTCAACAGACCACCTCCACAGAACTTTCAGCAACAAACTTCTCTAACAGAAAGAACTTCAAAACTGGAAGAAACTCTTCAGCAGTTTATGCAGGTATCAATTTCCAACCATAAAAGTACAGAAGCCTCACTTAGGAATTTGGAAATTCAGGTGGGTCAATTAGCTAAGAAGTTGGAAGAAAAACCAGAGAAGGAATTTGGGGCAAACACCGAAGTAAATCCAAAGGAAGACTGTAAAGTTATTACTACAAGATCTGGAAGAATTCTGGATGAAAGAGAGAATGAGAAAAAATTGAGTAAAGAAAAAGATGAGATGAGTAAACAGGGAGATAAAGAAAAAGAGAAAGAGGATAGAGAAAGTGAAAAAGAGATAGGGAAAGAAAAAGAAAGAACAGGTGTATGAGAAACCTCTTCCATATCCAAAGGTTTCCTCTGGAAACGAGAAGGAAAGACAGTTCCAGAGTTTCATTGATATTTTCAAGAAGGACTAAAATGAACAAACCTTTCGAAGAGGGGCGAAATCCAAAATCGCTTGATAGTTTAGGGACTAAAAACATATTTAACCCTAAGTTAAATCTCTCAATCGGGTTTCTTTCTTTTAAGTTTTAAATTTTAGTTTAAATCTATTTCATCAAATTGGGAAGGCATTCAAAATTAATATTGTTAACATATTTATGATTTTTTTATGTTAGTATTTGTACCATACGGTTTTCCAACACCAACAGACTCGGCCGACCGACTACTAGACTGAGCGGCCGACCACCAGGCCGACCGCACAACCAGACTCGGCAGACCGCACCACCAGACTTGGCCGACCGACCACCAGGCCGACCATCCAGGCTGACCACACAGTTAGATTATAAACGATAATAACTCATTAAGCCCCTAATGCAGATTAAGGCGTGATAGGGCCGTCATTAGGCCAACAAAAGGTAAAGACCCATCACAACTAGTATATATAAAAATCTCAGGTATGACTTTAAGATCACGAGGCACAATATATTCATTACTTGTTGTGCCAACCGCTTGGTTACATTACTAACTTGAGCGTCGGAGTGCCTTTGACAGGTATCCACCCCACGGCTTGGAGAAGGAGGAGGGAGAACGAGCAAGACAACCTGGAGTGTCTGGAGCAACGTTCGTCTGCCTTGAGCAACGTATGTCTGCTTTGAGCAATGTTCGTCCGCTTTGAGCAACGTCCGTTCACTTTGAGCAACGTCCATCTAGTCTTCAATACAACCGGGAGTGCTTTGAGTAAGGGACTTCAACCCCATGCCCGAAACATTTTGGCGCGCAATGTGGGGCCGAGCGAGTATCCCCCATTGTAGCCATAAGTAAATAATGAGTGATGCTTTAAAGGACATCAATTGCTCCGTCATCCGACCCCAACCATCTGACCTGAAGCATCCAGCCCCGGCAATCTGGTCTCGGCCATCTGGCCTTAGTCGTCCGGCCTCGACCATTAAAGTTAGGCCATACTTTGGCCCCAAGTGTTGAGAATCAGTCGTCTGGCCATACCTTGGCCTCAGTCGTCCGGCCCCACCTTGACCTTAACTTCCCTACCTCTCATGGCCTTAGTCGTCCGGCCATACCCTGGCCTCAACTTCCCGGCCTCCCGTTGCCTCAGTCGTCCGGTCACACCTTGATCTCTCAGGTACTTTCTCAAACTTGGCCTCACAGGTGTTCAACCATTTGACCCCAAGTATTGGCCTCAGTCGTCCGGCCACCCCTGGTCTTAACTTTCCGGCCTCCCATGGCCTCAATCGTCCGGCCATATTCCCATGGCCTAAGTCGTTCGGCCATATCCTGGCCTCAACTTCATGGCCTTCCATGGCCTCAGTCGTCCAGTCATACCTTGACCTCTCAGGTACTTTCTCAAACTTGGCCTCACAGGTATTCAACCATTCGGCCTCACAGGAAGTCAACCATTCGGTCTTTCTGCTTCACAGCGAAATTGTGAATGAACAAAAACGGAATCGAACGAACAAATGGTCAGCATAAACCCAAGTTGATGAACGAAGCATTCTGAAAGGAATCACTGTCAACTTGGTCGGGCTGTGAACAACGAGTTTCGAGAAGAACCACTGTCGTTCGATACGAACAAAACCCAACTCGATGAATGGAGCATTCCGAAAGGAATCACTGTCAACTTGGTCGGGCGGTGAACGACGAGTTCCGAGAGAAACCACTACCATTCGATACGAACAAAACCCAAGTTGATGAACGAAGCGTTCCGAAAGGAATCACTGTCAACTTGGTCGGACGGTGAACGGCGAGTTCCGAGAGGAACCACTGTCGTTCATTAAGAACAACACCGAAGGTCAGCGACCATGGATCTTCATCAAAGGTATCCCGGCCGGCCTCACCGAAGGTCGGCGACCGTGGATCTTCACTAAAACTATTCGGTCGTCCGACCTCAACTATTTGGCCTTCCATAGCCTCACAAGTACTTAGCCAAATTTGGCATCAAATGTTCAACTATTTGGTCGTTCGGCCTCAACTATTCGGTCGTTCGACCTTAACTATCCGGCCATCCGGCCTTAGCTATTCGGCCTTCCATAGCCTCACAGGTACTTAGCAAAATTTGGCATTAAATATACAACTATTCGGTTGTCCTGCCTCAACTATTCGGTCGTCCACCCTCAACTATTCGACCTTCCATGGCCTCACATGTACTTAGCTAAATTTGGCATCAAATATACAATTATTCGGTCGTTCGGCCTCAACTATTCGGTCGTTCGGCCTCAACTATTCGATCTTCCATGGCCTCACAGATACTTAGCCAAATTTGGCATCAAATGCTCAACTATTTGGTCGTCTGGCCTCAACTATTCGGTCATCCGGCCTCAACTATTTGGCCTTCCATGGTCTCATAGGTACTTAGCCAAATTTGGCATCAAACGTTCAGCTATTCGGACGTTCATCCTCAACTATCCAACCTTCGATGGCCTCACAAGTACTTAGCCAAATTTGGCTTCAAGCATTCAACAATCGGGCCTCGGTTATCCGGCCTCAACTGCTTGGCCTCCTATGGCCTCACAAGCACTTAGCCAAATTCGGCTTTGATCATTTGGCCGTCCGGTCTGAACTGCTTGGCCTCCCATGGGCTCACAGGTACCTAGCCAAATTCGGCTTCGAGCATTCGGTCGTCCGGGCTCAACTGCTTGGCCACCAATGACCTCACAAGTACTTAGCCAAATTTGGCATCAAGTGTTCGGCCCAAACCATTCGATCATTCGGCCTCACAGGTACGTGTTTGGCCTCAACCTATCGACCATTCGGCCTCAAGTATGCAGCCATTCGGCCTCACAAGTATTCAGCCAATCGACCGCACATGTATTCGGCCATTTGGCCTTAACCTCTCGGCAATCCGGCCTCCACTGCTCGACCTCCCATGGCCTCATAGGTACTTAGCCAAATTTGGCATCAACAATCCGAGCTTCCGGCCTCGGCCATCCGGCATCAACCATTCGGCCATCCGGCCTCAACTGTTCAACCATTCGGCCTCAGGTACTTAGCCAAATTTGGCATCAAGTGTTCGGCCTCATAGGTACGTGTTCGGCCTCAACCATTCGGCCATTCAGCCTCAAGTAATTAGCCAAAATTGGCATCAAGTGTTCGGCCCGGCCGATAGGGCACATTTTTCAACTCCTGACTTACCTTCAACTAGTTGACAGGGAATGTTTTTCAACTCCTGTCCATCCATTCAAAAGTGGTCAATGAACTTTTTCAACTCCTGCCTTACTTGCAACAAGAGATCAAAGAGGTTCATAATCTTGGTCAAATGTACAACAACACACAAAGACACGTGTCAAAGGTAAAATTAATTCGCATTTGAAGCATATTACCTAAAACCCCTTTGCACATTAACATGATCCTCGGGCTTGGGGGGCTTGTGTACCGTACGATCTCCCAGCACCACCAGACTGAGCAGCCGACCACCAAGCCGATCGCACCACTAGACTCGGTCGACCGACCACCAGGCCAACCACCAGGCCGACCATTTAGACTGACCACCCAAGCCGACCATACAGTTAGATTATAAACGATAATAACTCGTTAAGCGCCTAATGCAGATTAAGACGTGATTAGGCCGTCATTAGGCCAGCGAAAGGTAAAGGCCCATCACAACTAGTATAAATAAAGATCTCATGTATGACTTTAAGATCACGAGGCAGAATATATGCATTACTTGTTGTGTCAACCGCTCGGTTACATTACTAACTTGAGCGTTGGAGTACCTTTGACAGGTACCCGCCCCCACGGCTTGGAGAAGGGGGAGGGAGAACGAGCAATACAACCTGGAATGCCTTGAGCAACGTCCGTCCGCTTTGAGCAACATCCGTCCGGTCTTCAATACAACCGGGAGCGCTTTGACTAAGGGACTTCAACCCTATGTCCGAAAGAGTATTATTGTTTATATACATGGTAATTATTATTATTTATGTAATTGCTCAATGATATTTATCGGTATTAGACCAAAAGACAAGCATATAATGTACTATTTGAAAATAGTTAGTAGTAGGCGATAATCCAAAGGAAACAAAGCTTTTTGTCAGGAAAAAAATATAGGAACAGTCTGGCCCAATAAAATAGGCCCAGGCCTGTAATTCGTTGCCAGCCCAAAACTACTTTAACAACTAAATTCAATTTAATTCAACTAAATAAAAATTGTATCGTTAGACTATCAGTTGAAATATTTAATAAATTTATTACATCTTCATAAAAGAATCTAAAAAAATAATATTTCTTTAGTGACAGAAATATTTGAAACACATAAATAAATAATATTTATATGATAAAATACTTGTTGATGAGCCATTACAAACAATGTGGTATTAACAAGCTTAACTTTTTTCTAGTGTTTTTCACTGTATCAATCTTGTGTTGTGATTTTAGTTTTACAAGAAGAATTTATTAATTTTGGAAGCTAAGATTTTTAAAATAATAAATGTGTAAATTTTTTGTTTTTACGCTTAAATTTTTATCTTTATTGTTTTAAATAGTTAATTGTAATTCTTAATTTTTCATATTCCAAAAGCTATTCAAATTAATTCGCAACAAAATAAATAGAATAATCTTAATATGATTATAAAATAATCAACAAAAGAAAAAAAAAATTTTCAACTAAATTGGTATATTATGAATGTATAAAATAAGAAAACAAAACTACTCTGGAATATAGCTTTACACAATTATTTAATTGGAAAAGCGTCATATACGTAATGTACTTTCATTTTTTTATATAATAATTATCTCAAATTATAAATTAATTATAATCACTAAAATTTCATTAAATTACAATTATTTTAGTCTTAATCCATTTTGTAACTAGTTGAGATTCATAGATGGAATCAAACCACTAGTGCAGAATTGGCCTTTAACGTCACCCAATAGACGTCGGTCCACCAAAACTCCAACGTAAATAATTGACCGGTGGCATAAATGTAAATAATTGAGTGTGGAGAACGGACGTCTATATAGACGTCCGACCTGGCACAACAGACGTCTGGTTAACGTCACCCACAAAGACGTCGGGTGCATGTCGGACGTCAAAAGGCCAAAATAACAGACGTCTAAAGCACTTTCTGCACTAGTGAACTCATTGACAAGTCTACTTTTTAACTACTATATGAGTTTTAGAATAATTATAGCTCTAAAACGAGTTTCAAAATACACAAACTATAAAACCCCAGAAAATGGTTTTTTAGAAGTGATGATAGTTTAAAAATAGTGAAACTCGGTTATTTTAATATTAAATGGTTTAGTTATAAATAGTTTTGTTATAAACGAATTTCATTATTTTAAAATGTATCATCTCTTTATAAACCATTTTTCTAGAGTTCTCTTCATTCTCTCTAAGTATTCTTGCTCCTAAGTTATTTGTTTGATGATCAAGAGGTACCGAATCGACCACAACGACAAGGTCTACATTCCTATCCAATCAGTTTCTGCATTAGAGCAAGTAGGTTTCGACTCCTATTTTCCTTCCGTTCCAAATCTGTTTTAGAATAATTTGGTACTGCTGCATGTATAATCATGTCTCTCCTTCTCATTCTTGGTTCATCTAGAATTTTTAAAAACTCTGTCCGTTTTCAATTTAATGTTTCTAGGTTCGTTTAGGTATTCCATGCAGTTTAAGTAATAGAAGGAGCGTTATTTGAGTTAGAATTGTTTCTTGTGAGGTAAGGGAAGCTAAACCTATTCTTATAATTTTGTTTGTGTTTTTAAAAGTTAACTTTTCAATGTATGATAACATGAATTAAGTGAAATTGTATGTTTGCATTAATATTTTTGGTGTATGGATGATGATCAAGTATTATATAACCTGTTTGAATGTTTGACAGTGTGTAATTATAATGTTTCTGATGTTATTATTGTGTGTGGTGAAGTACTATGTTGGTTTAAAACTAAATTCAAGTGGTTGGAGTGAGGGTTGGTCAAATTGTTGAGTTTTAAGTCTAAAAATGGGTGTTTGGATGAGTGAGTTTCAAAAAGAGAAGCTGAGGTAAGAAAGTAACTATCTAGGTACTGTCATGAGATAAATTAAGTCTTGTTAAGGGTGTTATTTAATTAAAATCTATTATGAAACAAAACGGTAGTTCTTCGGTGAGTTTTGTAGTGTTTTAGTGTAAAAGTGAGGTTTTGAGTAGTGAAATTGTGAGGTAAGGGTTGTAAACTGGTTTGGGGTGTTGAGGGTCTGTTATTAGTTGTATTATGACTTGTATAAGCATTGAAATGATAAAAATTTGGTGTATAACAGTTGGTGTCATCTTGGGGTGAGTTCTTGGGTGTTTTTGGTCTAAATTGAGGTTTTACATAATGAGATTCTAAATTTGGAGTTCTGGGTTATAGATGATGATTTAGAATCTATTATTGAGTCAATTAGGACTTGTTCAAATGGTTAGGTTGTAAAAATTTGGTGTAGAAGGTGAAAATTTGAGTTTAAGTTCTTTTGGAGTGTAAAAAATGGTTTGATACACCTAGTCTTGAGTTTAATGATTAAACAAATGCTTACTTCTACTTATAAATGTGTTTTCCCATCAATTATAATGTTTAGAAAACCCCTTTGATCATTAGAACAAGTTCCAAGTACATCAAAAGTCAATTTTGATGTTGCTGTCAACTGGTATTGTTTCCATGCGGCTCGCGCCAGGGAGCCCCCCGAGCGCCCCTAAGCAACACTGCACCTGTTTTTGGGTGTTTTCAGGGTTCTAGATATCCGTTTTGGACGTTCTTAGGTCATTTTTGGGGTTTTGGACCCTTTCAAAGCTATTGGTAAGGTTTTCAAAGTTGTTTTCCTTGCCTAAGTATGATTTGAAAAGGGTTTTGTGTTGTTTAGTGGTTCTTCTTGGACTTCTCTTGTGTATTATCGTATATGAAATGGTTTCAAGTGTTTTCTAGTGATTTGTTTGGATTTTTAATGTCTTTTAAGGTATGATTAAAGATGATATGTGTTGTTATTCAATGTGAAAGTAAAGTGACATATGTACATGATTTCAAAGGTGTTCAAAGTTATGAAAATGAGTTCCAAGGAGGAACTTTTTGGTGGTTGTTTAAAGTATTGATAGTATGAATGATCGGAGTTAAGCTGGGGTTTATCCTAACATTCTAATGATCATCCATGCTCAAGTAGAGAGTGATGAGTCATGTGGTGAGAATAGCAGGAGGTCCGAGCTTGATGTGCCTTTCTTTAGTTGGTAAAAGGGCGTTTGTAGAACTAACCTAGTGTGGTAGCTTGGGGTAGTCCAACTGTTCCACAATACCGGTGTAGGAACCTCTGTAACTCGACATTCCATACAATATCCAGATAGTCAGTCTCGATCTTTGCATGTTAAGATGTTTGGGTTGATGTATGTTATATAAATTATTTATGTATGCTATGTTATAAAGGTGATATAATTTGTCTTGTATCTACTTACCTTTACTTTTGTGTTGGTTGTCTTCGTGTTGTTCTTCTCTTTTGCAATGATCACCTAAATGGTATGAGCTTAGGGAGATGTTCTTTTCAGTTGTTACAGCGAGAGGTGAGGGTGAAATAGTTGGGAAGCTAGATGATTCTACAAGTGCAGATCTTGTCTTTCATATGTTTGTTTTATTGTAGTGGTTGCATTATCATATATGTAATATTTCATTTTAGTAGTATTTTACTGTAAAAAAAATTAGATGTTACACAAACTCTTGACATTTTAGTAAAGTATTTTTTTCTTTTCACATAATATTGTTGAATATCTTGTGCAAATTTCTTGGTGAACAACTACTATATTGTGCAAAAATTATGAAATTTTTTACAGCAATATTGTGGTTTGGTTCACATAGTTTTTGAGAGGTATGCTCATTTAAAATTACAGTTCTAGTTAATAAAAAGTCAATCTATACATTCATAAAAGATTTAGAAGTGAAGACTTTCTTATTAATGTGGCCATAAAATATTGGGTTAAATATTCATTTAGTCCCTCAACTATCAAGTGATTTTAGTTTTAGTACATCTTTCAAACTTTGGTACACTTTGATCCTTGTCCTTAAGAAAACTATAATTTTTCTCCTCCAAAACCAACGCCGTTAAAAATAGGCTGCGTTGGCTAACGTCTGGCCACGTGTGATGAAATGTTTCAATGCTAACGTTTGCCACGTTGGTATTTTTCAATGCAAAGTCAAAACAATGCTTTATTAGCTTGATTGGTAAAGTTTGCTTAAAAGTGTGGTCTGAAGGGTGAAGAGCAAAGACGAGATCATCATTTAGGCTGGAAAGAAGGGTGAAGAGCAACAGGGTGGATTTGGTCTTCTTGAGCATTGGTCTACTTGGTCATGTAAATTGATTTTCTCTTTCGTGAGAATAGAGGGATGGATTTGGGATATAGGGTTTTGTTGGGACTAAAGGGAACCAAGTTCATTTACTTTCAAAATCACTGTTAAAGGGAAATGAAAGCTGACAATGGAGGAATTGGTTGCACGCAAAGGAGCATTGGTTCAGGAATGTCCCAAACATGCGGATCCTCTTCTCACTTAGCTTCAAAAATCCATGGTTGTGGGGAAAGATTGTTGGTGTTGAAGGCAACTACATTGAAGAACAAAGGAGACTATTTTATAGATGTAGAAATTGAGTAGTAAGTGAGGAAATGCTTTACTTATTCTAATGAAGTTTTTATTAATGATTTATAATTTGTTTTGTAGAGTAATTCAAACTGTAACTACTTTGAATGGGTTGATGAAGGAGATTATGAAATTCAAGGAAGCTTACAAAGGAAGAGTGAAGAAGTTGAAGTTTGTATTGAGAAGGATAAGGTTGTATTGGATCTAAGGAAGAGGAAATTAGAGCAAGAAAGAAAAAATTTGAAAATGATGTTGGTCTTCTTTGTATTGGTATGGGCATTAACAATGATGTTTTGTATTATGTTAATGTTCAAGATAAATTGTAATTAGATTGGTAATGTTGTATTGTAGCATAACTTTGTAGTGTTTAATTCAATAAAATATTGCAAGTTGAGTTGAATAATGCCTTGAGAAGGAATTATGTGCATTTGTATCAACATTATTGTTGTCATTTTAAATCAAAGAGTTTGAACATATAACTGGGTGTTGTATCACATGTTTCAACCCTGAGAAGGAAGTATGTGCATTCGTAATGGTTATAAGTTTATCTGATATGAAATATGATACCAGAAAGCACCACAAGGTTCCCTGACAGGATGAAGTAAAATAGAATAATTTTATTTGCAATTGAACACAATGACAGGTTGAGGCAGTTGACTTGGCTGATGAACCTGGACTTTTAACAAACAATAGGGGTTTTTACAAGTCAGATTCACAATTTATGAGATATGAACCCCCCTAATGCGTTCAAAATAACAACTCTAACAACCAAGTTAAAGCACAATAACTGAAATGGACTGTGAACAACTAAAATAACTCCACGACAGCAATCACAAATACAAAACAATTAATAAGTGGTCCCATACCATTATATAAAAAGTCATTGAACTACAACGTTGAAGTGGTCCAAAAAAGTGGTCCCTTAACAGTTTAATTAACATTGCATGTGCTACTATAGGACAAAAAAGTGGTCCAAAAATACTGTGCCCACTACTAATGGTCTCCCTAAGGGGGTCACATTCAATACATTAAAGCATTACAAAAATGACATGCCTACACTACAAATTCAATTGCTACTAGCTTGAGACCCTACAATTTGTTCAACTAGTAGTCTTGTGGATGTTCTTCTTCCCCTTCACGCATAATTGCAGCCCCTCCAGGTTGTGATGTTGATGCAGCCGCTCCATCTATGGCAACTCCCCTTCCTGATGTTCTTAGACCTTGTGAGGTTGATGCAGATGGTCCTGCAGTTGAAGTTTGTCTTGTTGATGTTCTTCTAGATGTTCTTCCAATTGATGTAGATGTTCTTCCATATGCTCCCCTTGTGGTCTGTCAAAGGAGTAAGATCGTTAGAATTCACATACTTGTAAATATCAGAACTTTTAAATAACATAATAGTAAGAATTACCTTGTTTTTCTTTCCCTTTTTACAACTTTTTACATTGTGTCCATATTCATTATAGTTGCTACACTTCATACCAATATTTTTCTTGGACAAATTTGAATGACTGACATATTCATCAGCTTAAACACAGCCTGTGCTCCACCCTATTCAAAATCTCCTCAAATACTGTCATTAATCCCTGCAAACAAATCACATCATCCTTTAATACATAATCAAATGTTACGTAATGAAATTACAAAATAAAGTTCAATTTTAAGTTACCTTTTGCTGATCCGAAATAAAGATCCAGCGTTGACAATCTATGCCCCCAATATTACCCAACAATAGTGTCAAAAACCACCTCCATGTGTCTTTGCATTCATTTTCAACCACAGCAAAAGCTAGTGGAAAATATTGATCATTAGGGGCTCTTGCCACTACCACTAACAACTGACCTCCATATGTTGTCTTCAAATGACAATCATCTACCCCAATGAAGGGCCTCCAACTACCTAAGAACCTCTCTTTGCAGCCCTCTAAACACATGTAAAATGATCCAATCCTTGGTGGCAAAGTGGGTTGGGGTTGATTGACCTTAATCTTGAAGGTTCCAGCCTTTACTCTTAACAATTCAGCCACATAATCATAAAGACGAGCATATTGTCGTTCTCCATCACCAACTAAAGAATCAACTTGTACTTTTGTTACAAAAAACCCTTCCACACCTGTGATGCCCAACCAGAGTTTTCACCCTAAAAGTTTGCCTACCACCTACCTTGCGAGGCATAATTACAAAACCACATCCCTTTTTACAAATTGTCCTTACTTTCTTCAAATCATTCTTCACAAACTTCACTTCTTTTCCATTTAAAACGCTATGCTCCAGTAGCGCATTTATAAAATCTTTCAATACTTAAATTCCATCCCCAATTTAAATTTGAAGCTCTTGCTCATATCATCTGCTCTATACTTTGGAAACTTCCTCCTATTCAAACTCACAGCCTCATCACTATCTACATCTCAAGAAAACTCATCCGTATTGTAATCTTCATTTATCTCATGTTCAACAACTTCTTTGTTAATCATAAATGACCCTTCACCACCAATGTTTCTCCTCCTGACATTTTTCTTCTTCTTTTTCATTCTACTCCACCTCTCCAAAACAGGATTAAGATTTCTTTTATCTTCCTCCACCCTCTCATTCTCCATCCCAAAGCCATCATCATCATTTGCCATTCTTTCCTCTTCACTGTCATCCACATTTTCCACCACTTCACCCTCAACCACATTGCCCTCTTCCTCTTCCTCATCCTCATCCTCATCTTCATCAACATAAGGTTGTTCCTCACCCATCTCCACATCCTTGCCCCCAACATTCCCCTCTTCCTCTTGGTCATCCATTAGGATGTCTTCTACTTCCACATTCCTATCCACCCCACCAACATAAGCATCTTCTTCATCCACAACGTCATCTTGTTCACCAGCACATGCATCTTCTTCACCAACATAACAATCTTCTTCATCCACATTACCATCTTGTTCACCAACATAAGCATCTTGTTCATCCACAATAACCTCTTCTTCGTCACCCATATTTACCTCTTCCTCCATCTCCCGTATGTATACTTCATCTGCCTCTTCACCAAAACTAAGACACTTAACTTCAATTGCCTCACTAGGAACATGTTGCAGATAGATTTCAACCTCGTCGTTATTTTCCTCTACGTAGTTAGCCAACAACATTGCTTCGCTGTTATCACTGAGTATTCTCAAAGTTTTCATCAACTTTTGTTTCGACCCATTCCACCATAGTTTGAACTTTGCATCATATTTGAATTCTTTAACAAATCCCACTACTTCAAAGTAAGACCACTTGCCGGGATCAATTCCTTTTATAACGTGTATTTCTCCTCCCACATATTGAAGTATGTTATTCTTCATGAACTTCCTCATGTGATGCAAAGAAACGTAAAAAACCATTGCTAAATCTACATTGTAACATCAAAAATTTACACCTAAATCAAAGCAATAGTAAACCAAAACCAAAATTACAAAATTACCTTCTTCGAATCACGTTTCTTTGACACCGAATGCAACAACCACTAGACCCACAACAAGTGCTCAAGCAAATTGACGGAACACTAACTTACTCACGAACCGTAATCACGACTCTCAATTTACCTTGAAGATAAAAGATAGTTACGAATCCTAGTTTTGATTCGTGTCAAAAAAATCCCAATTTAACTAAGTAAGAACCCTAATTTCCTTCATCTGAATTACTCACTAACCACATGTCATCAAACATGTCATCACACATGGCAAACGTTAAGAAGGAAACATGTCATCACACGTGGCCAGACGTTAGCCAGCTCAGCCTAATTTTAGCGTTGTTGGTTTTGGAGGATAAAAAATTATAGTTTCTTTAAGGACAAAGATCAAAGTGTACTAAAGTTTGAAAGAAGGATTAAAACTAAAATCGCTTGATAGTTGAGGGACTAAAAATATATTTAACCCTAAAATATTTTACTGTGATAAGACCACTAAAATATAAAATATAAAACGTATTTCAATGTGTTATTACAAAAATCTTCGTATAAAATCGTTCATTTCTTCAAAAATTTTAAGATATTTAAGATCTAAATAATATTTATCTATAGAAAATTTTCAAACACTAAAGTTATTAAAGAGATCAAGTTTTAATAGTAACATTTTCATACAAAATCTAATCTCTATAATGATAATAGTAAATGTAACATCCCAAAAATACAGTTTGAAACTATATAATAGAATAATCACATTAAATAATAATACAGATCAGTCTTACACTAAAAGAGAACGTACGGTTGTGGCCCAACGGCCTTACAAAGAAGGACAAGAAATTAAAGCTATACAGTGTGCAATTCTGACCGAACGGTTTACAAAAGAATTATACCGAACGGTCCTGCAAAAGAAAATGGAAAAGGTGATCGAACGATCACCTTACTAAAAGACTATACTACTGACCGAATGGTTCTACTGTTCGGTCTTAATTTCTACCTCGACTAAGTTTTCTTCTTTCAGCGCCTCTTCCAATAGCTCGTCTCCTTCTGCTCACATCCACACGGATGATCATTACAATGACAAAGACGAACGTACAAAACAGACAAGACAAGAAACACAGGGTAAGCTTATGTAATTTAATTTATGTATAAACATACATTTCACACAATCAACCAAACAAGATAATTCATTATACGTTTCATGCAAAGCCTAATACTAGACTGACTGTCCGGACTGTATGAAATCTGTGTAGCTACGACGTTCGTGCACCCGGGTGATGTAGTATCTGGGATACCCTCAACAGCTGCCACCCGAGGTTAGTCTTGTCTGTCCAAATTAACCATAAGGACTAGGACCTCCTGCCGTTCCCACATATGACTTACCCTCCTCTACGTGAGGACGAGTAATCACGGAACATCAGGATGAACCGCCAGCTTAGCATGCCCACATTCATACTTTACCAATTCCAATATACAATCATGAGTCATTCCTCCCCGGAACGCTCGTCCATAATCCAAAACATTTCATCCATATCATATTCTCTTCATCTTTCATTAATAATCATCTCACTTAAACATTTCGCACAAAGATCCGTAAGGATACCAATTACCGAACGTTCAACTTTCACCTTTAAATAGACCGAACACTTGGAGTGTGACCGAGAGGTCTCCCGTTCTAGAACAGACTAAGGCCGGGAGGTTTACTATCAGGTTGAGAAAGAAACCGAGCATAATAGATATCGCAAGAAACAAATGGAATGAACGTTAATTACAAAGTGAGCCAATTAGATGAACTGACTCTTGAGAGCTCCAACCGAACACCAAAAAGACCATGCCAAGTACTAAGATTCTAGGCCGGAACCAATGGATACAGAACTTCAAGACATTCAAAGAATAATACTTAGAAGAATTCACATGAAGAAACTGAACGCTTATAAATACTTAGCTTATTTGAATTTAGCATCAAGAAAACCGAATGCCAGTCAATGACCGAGCACGGTAGAGAGAAAACTCTATTGAATTTGGACGAACGCTATTTTCATCAAGATAGATTATAGGAAAGAGAATGAGCGCTTGGTGTAAGACCGAGCACTACTCAGTACGAGCGCTTGGTGTAAGACCGAGCACTACTCAATAAGAGCGCTTGGTGTAGGACTGAGCACTACTAAACTTATATTAGAAAGCTTGATAAATATAATAAGATAATATTGGAGTAGTGTTTAAGAATAAACGAAAATATGCAAATACATACATATATATATATATATATATATATATATATATATAACTTAAGTTTATAACCGAATACCAAGACACAACTATGCTTGGTCGAACGCTCATGCACAGTATTTCGAAACGAAGACGCTCGTCCTCAACTAGGATTCTTCCCAAATGAAAGAATCCAATTCCAACTAAGTTCACTAGAAAAACCGAACGGTCAAGAACCGTTCAGTGACGAACGTACCCTTTCATAGGGGAAATTTCATACTAGAATCATTTATATTCAAACTCATTTATCAACATATATCTTCATAATTTCATACATTCATATCATATTCAATTTTCATACTTCATACATCCAAACATAGCAACCATCATAAATCATATTAATTCAGTCAATTCAACGAACGTTCATGCAATACAAGTAATCATACAAATTAAATTAATAAGCTTCCCTTACCTCTGAGCGTGACCGAACGTTCACTGAGGCAGAACTATGGTTCGCCCTACTACAAGTCCTTCTACCCTCAACACTTAACGCTTCTCCAAAATTAAACTGAACAAAAGACCAAAATGGCTCAACTAGATTATGAACTCATGCAACCAGAACTTGGTTTGCATGTGTCAGAGAACGAACGACTAAAGGAGAAGAACTTACCAGTTCAGAACCCAAAATCGATCGGTTCAAACTGAAGCTCTTGACGTTGGAAGTGCTTCTGCGGTGTCTGAACGGAGATCGGAGAAGAGAAAGGGTGAGATTTCGTAGAGAGAAGATGAAGGAGATTTAGAGAGAAGGAGGAGAGAATGAAGTTTCAGAGTTTTGGAAGAGAGGTTGCATGCAGAGAGGGTGATGTGATTTTCTGAAAATTCAAGTTTTGCTTCCCACGTCAAAATGGACGTCCGCTCATCTGCCAACACCTGTCATCCACCAACTGAGTGTCGAGCCCTTCGCTTGACACATGGAATCCACTAAAATGGCACGTGCGTGTATTTTAGTAGTTCTGACAGTAAAATAGAAAATTATATTTAAAAATACTTATAAAATCTATTATTTTGTTATTTATAATAATTTACCTATAAGAAATTATTATTTAATTTTTTGAAAATATTGATAAGTGGCTATCTAAATTTCTCAATAGGTAAAAACAACGTTTTCTCTCAGCATTCTAAACCTTCTTATTTTGAAAAAGTTCAGTGAAAAATAAAATTCATTCAATTATTTAAATGTTCTATCTCTATTTGCATAACTCAAATTGCAGTTTTTCTAAACCTTTCAAACTTGGTGTCTTTTAATTGGATGGCTTAAACTGAGCCACGAATCTACGATGCAGTCTTATAAATAAGTGAGAAATTGTATTTACACAAAACCTTTCTTCTTAATAAAACAGAATAAAGAAGGAGATAAGATGTTTAATAATATAATGGAAATTATACATTAAATAGTTTAATAATATGAATATAATATTTCAATTTAAGTTGCGCATTCAGTCCCCACGAATGTGTAAAACTACTGGTTCCCAACTGCATTTCCATTCTACAAGATCAAAGTCAACCTTAATATTATCACCTTTTATCCACCAACAATATGCTGCCATTGCATCATCATTATCAGCTTAATTATGATACAGATCACGTCTTCTCAAAGGCAACACTCTGCTGGCAAATCTTCCACTTTAAATAAATAAATAAAATTTCACACGGAAAATTATTTTTTTCAAGTCTAAGCTGTTTTCATTTAAATATATTTTTAGTTTTTAAATTTTAATTTTAAATTAGATTTTTTTTTTCAAATTTAGGCATATTTTAATTTCTAGTATAATGTATGGCTCGACCACCAGAATATTCGTCTATAGTCAATCTTTCAATGACTATCCATTGACAAATTAACTCTTTAATAAAGATTAAGATATAATTGAGTCATCATTGAGATGTGTTTCTACATCTTAATTATTATATAAAAGTCTCAAGTATGATTTTAGAAGATCATGCACATAATATGTATCTTTAGCTATCTGAACCGTCACCTACTCATTTAAGCATAGAGTGCCTTCTACAGGTGTCTTTCCACATGTTTTGGATGAGCAGAACAAAGTATAGCTGAGGTTCCCAACATCTTGGCCAATCTCCTATACGTCTTGTCCGATCTGCGACAGTGCTCCTCAACCATCTTCAACCTCGAATTTGGCCTAAGACCCCTACACCCCGAAACACTAAGTTTTAAACATTAGTCCTCATAACATAATGACTTAAACACCATTGTATGAGATAGAATATTTCAAATAGTATAAACAATTTAAACATTAACTTAAAACATCATTTGACACAAAAAAAATTAAAGTAATTATGTTAGAAATACTATATCTATTCACTTTTATAGTTTAAGGACTGACATATTGTTAAATTATATTAATTTAATATTTGATTTATGTAATTTAAAGAATAAATTTGATGTAGATATTCTAATGTGATGATTATTGGAATAGAAATGTATTAAAGTTATAGAAATTATTTTAGAGATATTAAAATTAATCTATCTTCTCACTTCAAAAAGGGTATTTTGGAATTTATTAAAGTTCGTAAAATATCATAAAATATAGACAATTTTACATCTATGAAAGGGTTAGGTTCCTAGGAAGAAAGAGAAAAAGTTACGGTTTTGAAAATAGAGAGAAACAATGACTTTGACAGAAAGAGAATTTCTATCCAGATAATTTCTATATCATCAAGAAGTCATATAAGAGAATGACACGTATATTATTTAGTGTATTGATATTGATTTGGTGCATGGAATTAGGACTTGTTAAATAATGGTGTAAATTCTAGAATAAGAATCACAAGTGTATTGTTTAGTGTTTTCATATTAATTGGTGTATGGAATCTAACTCTACTGAAATCTTTACCACATAAGTACTTTCATTAATTTAATTTCATTTTAGATATTAAAATTATTCTCGTAAAAATTAATTCTTTTTTTCATTCAAAGTTTTTCGCTTAAATTAGTAAATAATTATAATTTTTTTAAACAATGTAGAGTTTTTGTGTGAGAAAACGATATTTGAACTATCTACTTTATTACTTGTATAATTTGATATACTTGTCAATATTTGTAACAACAACTTTCTTTATTGGCAAATCTTCCACTTTAAGAAATAAAACTTTCTAGAAATTTTTTTCAAGTGTAAGTTTATTTGTTAATATATTCTTTATTAAAAAAATTAATAGTTAAATATATTTTTAGTTTCTAAACTTTAACAAGAAATTAAAATTTGTTACATTTTGATATCTAAAATATAAAAATGAATTGACATAATGCTCTTAACTTGATAGCACATTAACCACCGTTGTACATTGTCATTGATATATAAAACATATTAAACAGTATAAACACTTCAAATATCAGCTTAAAACTTCATTTGACATATCAAAATAATTTAATGTAATTATATTAAATGACTATGTTAATTTATCTTTAAAGTTTAACTATCAAAACTAAAATATATCAAAGTTTGAGAAAAAAACAAATTTCAATTTCACATAAAAATTGAGAAACTAAAACCATATTTAACCTAAAAATTAATAACAATAAGATATAAATTAAATTTACATTAAAGATTCATATCAACTTTAATTCATAACCTTAAAATAGTGAGTTATAAGTTATTTTTTTATATATTATAATATATAAAATCGTGAGTTTATAAATTTTTTTATATATTAATATATATATATATATATATATATATATATATATATATATATATAATATCAATACACTAATTATATACGAATTAATAATATAACACCACACCAAATCTTAAGCTTTTAAGCTTTTAGTTAGTGGGTGAGATGAACATTGATGGTAGTTGAAATTAATTATTCATCACTGAAACTGATTGAAGCATGGTGATTGGTCTACCATGGCAACCACTCCTGGTGCATTTGTGGACACAGGTTTGGATTGTGTTTAAGAAATTTCTGGTGCATGCTTTTCATAATGCTCAGACTATTCCAGAGTGGTCATACTATTAGAAGAAAACAATCATTTTTTTATTTATTTTTCATTCATATAATTCATTCATTGATGCATTCATCTTACTAATTTAATGCATTTTAAGGTGCAATAACTATTCCCCACAATCATCTGAATTAGTATTCAATCTTGTTGCTATAGAAATGTAACACAAAAAAGCATATTTGAAATTATTCGTTTGAGTAGAAGGTTTTAGAGGGGCCCACCAAAGATGAAGGATTTACAAATTAATTAATTTTAATAATGCAATCATATTTATCATGTCACTTTTACGAAAAGGTTGATCAGAGAGAATTAAATTGTAAAATGTAATTAATACATCATTTAATTATTAAATTTATGATATATAAATTTTACCTAACATAACGCGTTTATAGATTCATTTAGTTTTCAAAGGCAATTTTACTTGAAAAAAAAAACACATTAGGTAGTCGTTAAATAGCCCGAAACTATCATGTGGTACGAGTGATATTAAGTCTCAATCTCTTTTTTTAATAAGATTTCGTGTTTTTTTTACCTTTGAAAATAATATTCAGTTATTAATAATACTGAGTTACAAATTCTTCAACAGAAACTATATACATAATATTTCGAAGCAGAAAAACACTTAAAAGTATAAATATAAATGAAGACTTATAAAATTTATATTACAAATAAAATATATATATATATATATATATATATATATATATATATATATATATATAGGGGTTTGCTAACGCGCGTACGCCTGTTTTTCAGTTGGTACATTTTAGCAATGTGTACCGGATTTTAGTAGACAAAAATACCCTTATATATCATGGATTCTAAGTTTTAAGGTTAAGGGTATTTTAATAATTTTCATTCTCAAAACTTAAAAAAAAAAAAAGAAACCCCCAAACCCTTGCTCACCTCTCTCATTCCTCTCAATCCTTTCTCTTTCATCTCTCTCACTCCAACCTTTTCTCTGTCATCCCTACTGTAGTCCCAATTGAAAATATCATAAACACTTGCCTTTAAACAATTTGCTTTTGTAAAGAGTTGAGTCATTGACATATTCACCTTCAGGCAAAGGTTCATTCAAGATCTCTTCAATTTCACCATCTTCACTAATTTCTCTAATTTCATCATCTGCATATGTTGAATCATCATCTCTAAAAAAAACCCTCCAGGCCAATTACCAATTCTTTCGGATGTCAATTATGCTTGTGAAAATTAGATAAAATTATATACGACAAAAATTATAAAATGAAAACTCATTATAAAGTCATTTTTTGTAAGAAATTGTTTAACAACGAGCGTTTCTGATTTTTTCCAGGCCAATTACCAATTCTAGATAAAATTAGATAAGACAAAAATTATAAAATAAAAACTCATTATAAAATCATTTTTTGTAAGAAATTGTTTAACAAGTATTTCTGATTTTTTCTAGGTCAATTACCAATTCCTTCGTGCTTGTGAAAATTGGATAAAATTAGATGAGACAAAAATTATAAGATCAAAACTCATTATAAAATCATTTTTTTGTAAGATTGTTTAACGGCAAGTGTTTCTGATTTTTTCAATTGGAGCTACAGTAGGGTGTTTCTGATTTTTTCAATTGAGACTCCAGTAGGGATGACAGAGACAGGAGGGTGTTTCTGATTTTTTCAATTGGGACTACAATAGGGATGACAGAGAAAAGGTTAGAGTGAGAGAGATGAAAGAGAAATGATTGAGAGGAATGAGAGAGGTGAACAAGGGCTTGGGGGTTTTTTTTTTTTTTTTTTAAGTTTTGAGAATGAAAATTATTAAAATACCCTTAAGCTTAAAACTTAGAATCGATGATATATTAGAATATTTTTGTCTACTAAAACCCGGTACACATTGCTAAAATGTACCAACTGAAAAACAGGCGTACGCGCGTTAGCAAACCCCATATATATATATATATATATATATATATATATATATATATATATATATATATATATATATATATATATATATATATATATATATATATATATATATATATATATATATATATATATATATATATATACATAAAGTTTTGTAACCTCTCATTTAATAATATAAATCATTAACTGAAACAGTATAAATTGATAAATATAATCCAAAAATCACATAATGCTATTACAATTATAAAAAAAATATAATTATAATAAAAACAAGAGGAATATAAGAACAAAAGCTTTTTTTTCTTTACAAAAGGTATAAATCTATTGAAAAATTGGTGATTTTCGGTTTTTAACATTCAATATGAGGCCTATTAACTCATTGGTAAGTGTACCAAATCGTATCAAGTAATAAACCGGTAAGATCGAATATCGTATCCTAAGAGACTCGTATGACACTAAATAATTGCATAATTACTTAACTAACTTAGACCAAAGAATGATTCCATTAATTGTGATTTCGGTGCAATAAAAATAAACATAATGCATAAGTTGTAAATTGAACTTTTGTGGTTAAAACACTTGGAAATGGAATGATTAAAGATGATATGGATAGGAAATGTTGGGGAATGATTTTACCGACTACACTTTCATGCAAATGCACTATACTTCTTCTTCATTTAATTACTCAAGTCAACCTATTAATCTACTCAAACTCAATCCCTTGGTAGAGAGAGTCTAGACTTACTCATTAAACTCCAATCCCTTGGAAAACCTAACAAGTTCATCCGCATTAAGAAAGGAGGTTTAAGACAACTAAAGGTCCAAGTTCTATCCCTAGATACAATTTCCTTTAGGTGTTTAGTCCAGTTCAAGGTTCACACAATATCTCTTATTAAGCAAACCAAAGAATCATGCTATGGTTGATCAAGTCACAACAAGCTTTAAGAGAAGGAAATAAACACTAACAATAACTAAAAGAAGCTTATATTCATTCAAAACAAGTGCATTTACAAGAGAGTTTCATAGTTACATCATTTCCCCAACAAAATGAACTTAGCTCTCCATTGTCATGGAGAGCTTGAGCTTACAATGGAAGAAAATGGAGGAGATGGAGACCCAAGGAAGATGAATGGAGAGCTCCCATTGCCCAAAACTAGCTCCCAGAGGTCCAAGATGGTGTTTTCGTGCTTCAGCCACCAAGAAGATGTCACCTTCGTTGCATGAAAGCTTTAAATAGGTCTCAGCCCCATTTTCTGGGGCGCCCAGGCGCGAGAGTTACGCAACGAGTTGCGTGAAGACTGGTGCTCAGCCCCCTTCCTAGGGCGTCCAGGCGCGAAAGTTGCTAACCAATTGGGGCTCAGACCCCCTTTTTGGGGCGCACAAGCGTGAGACTACCTTTGTGTGTCTTCTAAACAATTGCTTTTGCAGCTTTCCCGGGTTCCAGCTCTTGATGGTTTTGATACTCTTCCAATGCACACAATTTTCCTGCAAGAATTTGAGGGAATTAGTGATGAAAACCCCTAAGTGTAACCTAAACTAAACTTATTCACAAAGTTAGATAAAAAAAGAGGATTAAGCAGGTTTCAAGCTTCAAAAGAGTTGATTTGGTATAAAAATGCACCATAGATAATGGTAAGAATTATCGTTATCAAGGCTGACGTCATATCAGGACAACCTGTATAAGCCGATATTACTTGACGTCGAACCCATATGACAAGCGACGTCATATGACAAGTTGACGTAATGGCTATTGAAAGGGTTCGTTGTCTACTCGTTAAGACAAAGTATTTCGCTAAGCGATTATTTTCTCCTTTAGTACCACTGGAAGTAAATTGACGTCGACTATTGTATAGGCTAATGTCCATTTAGGGTAATGCATAGTCCGATGTCTTTGTATTTTTTTTTAAGGTTTAATTGCTTCCTTTGTCCCCAGTTTGGTTGAATTGTGTCAAATTCATCCTCATTTTTAAAAAAGTTTCATTGTCATCCTCACGTGGTGTAAAAGTTTCATTGTCGTCCTCACGTGGTGTAAAAGTGTCAATTGAATCCAAACATAGAAAAAATTTGTGTCAAAGTAGTCATTTTTCCTATATATCTGTGTCTTCCTTTCATACAATCAAGTACAGATATTCATTTTACCTTATCCAATTTAAGGCTTTTCATAGCTCCAGAGAAGTGACATATGAAAGGAAGACACAGAGATATAGGAAAAATGACTACTTTGACACAAATTTTTTCTATGTTTGGATTCAATTGACACTTTTATACCACGTGAGGACGACAATGAAACTTTTTTAAAAATGAGGATGAATTTGACACAATTCAACCAAACTGGGGACAAAGGAAGCAATTAAACCTTTTTTTAATAAATGATTCATTTTTTTAATTTGACCACACATGAAAATTAGAAAATCAGGTTTTACAATAGATATATACAAAATTTATCTATTCACAGTTCAAACTATATCAAAACTAAAAACTAAAGCTATATATATCAAAACAAAAAGAACTTAAAGTAAACTATTTTAGCCTAATTCCATTTTTCCAAAAGATATCATGCTTGTTACTGCCTTAGCTTTTTTTATTGTTTCATCTGTTAATGAAAATGGGTTGTGAACCGTTGCAAAATAAGGAAACATTATTATTATTTTCATTCTAATGTTGAAAGTTGATTGAGATTTGTAAAATTTCAAAGCTAAATTATTACCTCAATCCAATCATCTTTAATTCCTACTCAGATGATGGTCTTTATCCATGACATTATGTAGTACCCATTATGCCTAGAAATCTATCTGCTTGTTACACTAAACATGGAAAACAAAGTAGTCAAATATGATACTTTAAATTTCACACACGAAAATTAATAAGTTAAAGATCAATAAATGCCAACCTTAGGATATATTATTTCAATTTGTTTTGCTTTGGGCTTACCCACAACTCTAAACAAATTTGAAACATTTGAAACATAAGTTAATATAATATCAAAATGAATTTATATGAAAGAATGTGATACTTACGTTTGTAACAAGGATTTCAAGTCAGATTTCATCTTCCTTTGTAGGGAACAAAACCATACAACTTTGGCAAATCTTGGTATGATCACCATCACTTGCCAATGGCCCCTATCATGTATCATGAAATAGTGAGTCTATTAATTAAATGTTGGTGAAAGTGGACAATATTGAGTAACACATACCCATCAATGTATGACCCGATATACAACTCTCTTTTCAACTCAATCATCCATGTTTGCATATATGATTGCTTTTATTCTAGTGTGTTTCCAGATAGTTGAATGGCCTGAGGTTCAAAAAAGTCATACATGGTTGCCCGACCTTGGTCCACTATGTTAGTGTCAATGTACCTATAACAATAAAGTTAAGTACATATATTAAAAATTAATAATTTGAATTTTAAAAAATTGAAAGACAATTAAAAATCTTACATGCACCAAAATTGTATGACTGAAATGTTTAAGATTTTTTCTCCACCAAGAACCTCCAATGCATCATTTAGAGTAATATATAATGGCACATGACACATGAGGTCAAATACTCTTAATTCTCACTCCAGCTCTAATGGTCCTTTATTCAACTTGTGTATTTTTTTAATTAACTTGGTTAGAGGATCATCATCATCATCATCTTTTGCTACCGCATGATCCTCATGGCTAAAAGGTTTAGCCATTGCTTGTTTGTTAGGACAATAGAACTGAAAGAAACCTTTATAAAAGTTATGAATCATTTATAAATAACTAGAACATAACAATACTAAGAATAACAATATAATAACGCTGGTGGGCAAAAATAAGGCATGATCATAGCCTTAGACCAAGCTATAAATGTTCCTAAAGCCTTCCCTATGAATTGGATTTCAAATGTTGGCACAAACACTCAAGCGTGGGGGTCTCTGACTTCATCAATTGTGACTTGCACATGAGTGGGCAATAAATGACCATCATGAATAGTCTATCCTTCTGCAATTTGTTGTCCCACAATCAATACGTGCGAATGATCCTCATCAACCAAAAACTCTTACTAACAAGTGTAATCAATAGGATATTCAGTAGAGCATGAGCCTTTGGTGCTCACACGACGTGCGGTAGGATCTTCTATAGGGATGTCCTCCCTCTTTTGTAGGGACATCATCTAATTTTTTCTTCAAGAAGCTTCTGATATTGTTCTCACTAGTAAAAAATGGTTTATTAACGTGCCACCGAGGCTTCGGTTTTATAAAAACCGAAGCATATAAAAATGCGGTGGCATTTTTGTAATAATAGCGAACTTATATGTCTCGGTTCCATGCCAACTGAAGCAGAAAGACTCCATTGCCTCAGTTATAAAACCAATCGAGGCGTAATACCAGGCGAAATCCACCCACTTTCTACAAGTCATACCTTTACCCTGACAACTTTTCTGTAAATGTCCTACTACCTCAGTTCAGAGGGGGAACCGAGGCATAATCCCTCTACAACTGCCAAATCCCTCTACAACTGCAACCACTGACATACCCAGACATACTCAGAAGTGGACCTATTGCCTCGGTTGTTTATAGGACCGAGGCAGTATGGCTCGTTCAAGGCTTTTTTTTTAACGTTGGAATTCATTTGGTTAATCCCTATTGCCTCGGTCTCTTTAGACCCGCTGTCAAAAGGGCATTAGGCTTCGGTCATAGCACCAATCGAGGCATATAAGTTGAAAATAATTTCAAAAGTGTCATTTATTTTTTTTCTCTGAATGTTTTAGGCACCGATTTTACTAATAACTGAGACAGTAAGGGGTCTATTGCCTCAGTTATTAGGTGAATCGAGATAGTATTTGTTACTTATGAGCAGAATCGCAAAACATTTTAATCTACATTATTTATTGTCTTCCTCGCAGAGTCGTTTCCTGCGTTCTTCTTCTTCTTCCTCCATTGGCGCTTCCTCGCAAAGAATCACTCTTCGCTTTCCTCGCAGTCCATTGGTGCTTCCTCTTCCTCCACTGGTGCGACGTCTTCCTTGCGGCCATTGCCACCACCTCGCGGGCCATTGCCGGCAACCATCTCACGCGCCGTTGCCGCCACCTACGTTTCGCCTCATTGCTCACCATTCGTTTCCGCCACCATCGTTCATCGTTGCCGCTGCCCGTTTGCACCGTCACCCTCCCAGGTTCATCTTCATTATCATCAATGAAGAATATGCATGTTTATATTTTTTCTTCATTTAGTTCTGTAATGGTGTATATTTTAATGGTAGATTTATGTTAGTTATTTGGTTTCCAGTAGAATATATGTAAAATGCTTAGTTAGAAATTGAATTCGGTTTTTAAGAAAATAAATTGGCATGTTAGTTATGTAGGAGATGAATTGCTTTTGTCATTTTATCATATTTAACCTTTAGCATATTAGGTCTGGTTATAGGATAATTGAGACTTATTGGTATTTTTATAATTGGAAAACTTTTGCTTGATTTTCTGGTTGCACGGATGTAGTATTAAGCAACTTTAGAATTGTGTTATTGTTAAAGTAAATATTGCAATATGAAACTTTATAAATTAATGTAAATTTTGCTTACTATATTAGTGGAGGATAATTATCTAATTATGTAATTACTATCTAATGAATGTGTTGTTTGTTTATGTTTAGATATTGTATTTTTGCGGTGAGGTTTTATAGCTTCCTTCTTAAACGCGGACAATCTCCAAAGTTGATCGACTTTCACGCTCCCAGGTTCCTATTCTTAAAATTTTTCTTTTAATATGAACATGTTATTATTTGTTTGTTTGAATATATTGCATTATGTAATTATTCCTTTGCTTGAATACATATTGTTGTTGTGAATTAGCCTTAGTTTCCCGTTGGAGATTCAATAAAAAAATTATTTACTATCTCCACATTTTTTTTAACAAAGGTACTTTTTACAAAATGAACAGAGAGGAGATGGTAATAATAATTTACAAGTATTGAATCTTGAATTGTCCGGTTGGACAGTTTAAGAAGAGTAATAACTTTTTCATAGTTTATTAATACATATAAATTTTAATATACATATCTTAAATTTCATGAAAATTTGCAGTCGTGTTTTGTGTTGATCTTCGGGTGCATATTTGATTGTGATTTATAATCACTTTCATTTCGTATAACCTGAAGACCAATGCGAAATGCTGGCAAAATTTCGTGAAAATTTAGATATGTTGTTTAAAATTTATATGATTAATAAACTAAAAAAAGTGAATCTTCTTGAATGGGATAGGGTCACACCTTGAATACAAAAGTGATCATTCAAGATTATTGAAATTGTGTAAACAAATTCAGTAAATATGCGTACAGATCGAGGGTGGATTAATTTACCACGCATCAGCACCGAGTACGAGAGAGAGGTAGAAGAATTTATAGAGTTTGCGCAACGTAATGCGAGTACAAGTGATGATGAAGTCAAGTTTAGATTTCCCTGTGTGAACTGTTTGAATGGGAGGAAGTTGAACATAACCAATATTAGGGAATATCTTATCTATGACGGTTTCATACGAAGTTATACAACATGGATATGGCACGACAAAGATATAGACTTTCCAATTGTCTCTCAACTGAAAATGTATTTGATTCCACCATGGATATGGAAGATCAACCGGAAGAAGACAACTTAGAGGACATGATCCGCGATGTTAACGCCGAAGCTTTTGCCCAAACGCATGTGTATGAAACGATATCCACGGATGCAGAGACTCCTTTGTATGTCGGTTCAACTAAGTTTACACGGTTGTTAACAGTGTTAAGGCTCATGAATTTAAAGGCGAGCAGTGGATGGACTAATAAGAGTTTTACAGAATTGTTGTCGTTGTTGAATGAAATGCTGCCAGATGAAAATACATTACCCACTCGTAATTATGATGCAAAAAAAAAATTATTCGATGGGTATGGAGTATAAACGGATACATGCATGTCCAAATGATTGCATATTATATATGAATGAGTATGAAGTTTTGACAAAGTGTCCAAAATGTGGGTTATCACGATACAAGTCAAAAAACAACAGTGAAGATATTGGTCACACAAAAAAGAATGGTTCTGCTTTGAAAGTAGTTTGGTACCTTCCACTCGTGGCCAGACTTAAGCGTTTGTTCACGAATCCCAAAGATGCTAAAAACCTAAGATGGCATGCAGATGAGAGAACAATTGATGGGCTGCTTCGTCATCCAGATGATTCAAACCAATGGAAAAATATTGATCAAGAATTCCCCCAATTTGGTCAAGAATGTAGAAATCTTAGGTTTGACTTAGCTACTGATGGAATGAACCCATTTGGTAATTTAAGTAACAATCATAGTTGTTGGCCCGTTATACTGGTAATTTACAACTTATCTCCTAGATTGTGCATGAAAAGAAAATACATGATGTTGTCAATGTTGATAACTGGTCCAAAGCAGCCTGGAAATGACATAGATGTTTATCTCAGGCCACTAGTTGAAGACTTGAAGTTGTTGTGGGTTGATGGGGTTGAAATATTTGATGCCTTTACTTCTGAAACTTTCATGATGCATGCCATGTTATTTTGCACCGTTAATGACATCTCAGCTTACGGTAATTTGTCGAGGTACAATGTGAAGGGTCATAAAGCATGTCCTATATGTGAAGAAAACACTGCAGCTCATCAATTAAAACACAGAAGGAAAACACCTTGCTATATAATTACACATACAACCTCTTGTTAGATAGAAAAAATTGAAAAAGAAAAATACTAAAGTGACTCTCTTTTAAAGACGTCTCCTGAAAAACACCAGCACCGTAGTAATTTGCTTGCTTCACTCGCAACCACAGGATTTATTTCTTTTGTTCCACAAAAAGACAAATTCTTCTTTAGTTTTCCTTATGTTGAGATACCTTTTCATTTAATAATTTGTTATATCCTTTTTAAGACCTTATTAATTAGTAATATTCATGGGCTCCTTAATAAAAGTTAATCATTCAATTAATTTACTAATGGAAGTGACAACATATTAAAAAGGAATGATAAAACGTTGAATAAATAAGTGGGAAAATAATATATAAATATATACTTTTATTTGTTATATATATATTTTTTATTTTAAAGGCGTTTGGCATTTATAGCTTTTAATTTCACATCACGAGAAGGAAAAGAAAAATATATATCACATGGTGAATTGAATAAAAAAGTTGGCCTGGTTATAGTGTAGATAGCTATTGGCATATGGGTCCACTAATGGTTGACTGAAAATGTATTTTAAAAGTATTATATTTTTGTTTCTTCTACAAGGTTGCTAACTTATGCTTTTCATGATCTTGTTTATGTTTTAAACGCGCGTTGAAGAAGGTGGAAGTGCTTTGGCCACAAGAATGTTAATCTTAATTAATAATTGGAAATTGACAAGGACTTGTTTGGATATGTTTTGCTAAAACTTGATTACTTGATTACAATTGAGTAATCTTTGAAAATTGTTCCCCTATTAGATATGTTGCTTCATGATTAATAAGGAAAAGTGAGGAAGAATTAAAAAAAAAATAGACAACATCATTGGGGTATTACAAGTTTTAATCACTAGCTTTAGTTTAGTGGCGGTGGGTATTGTTTTGCCTTCAACCACCAACAAGGAGAAACATAAAATAATCTACGGTAAAAGGTTGCATTTCACCCAAAAAAGAAAACAAGTAGACAATTGTGGCCTTATATTTTAAAAATTAATTTATGCACACTAAAAGATAGACAATTGGGTGTTCGAAAAAGAAAAAAAAAATCTAACAGTTGAAATTTAATTTATTCTTAACTTTAACCCGCAAGTCATTTTGTATCGGGTTGAAATTTCTTAAACAATTTTATAGATAAAATACTACTAAGTATAATCAGTTAAATGTGCAAATAAAAGAATAATCATCATAATTGACCAATATAACATAATTTTGCATAATATATGTAATATTAGAAAAAAAATATGCTTGTAAAGATAACAAGTTATAACGTATGTGTGAAAAATATATGCAATTATTTTCTTAAACATATTATACAATTGAATTATATATATATAATTAAGGCTTAATTACCTACTTAGTCCCCATGTTAGGAGGTAATTTTCTGTTTAGTACCCGGTTTTAAAAAGGTAGGCATTTGGTACCTATGTTTTGAAATTTGTATCAATTCAATCCTATCCAGTTAACGGCGTTATAATTGATGCGAGAAATTAAGGACGTTAATGAAGATGCATTCAAACATTTGATAGCTATTCCACCCAGGCTATCATTAACGTCCTTAATTTCTCGCATCAATTATAACACTGTTAATTGGATAGGATTAAATTGATACAAATTTCAAAACATAGGTACCAAATGCCTACATTTTTAAAACTGGGTACTAAACAGAAAATTACCTCCTAACATGGGGGCTAAGTAGGTAATTAAGCCTATAATTAATATCAATTCCAGTGCGTAATCTAAAGTCGTTGATAATTTAATAGTTTTCTCTTAGTTAAGGATTAATATTTGATATAAAAAATAGCATTGTGATTAAAATATTATTTTATTATGAAACTATTCGAGGAAAAAATTGTATGTAATTATATAGTATTAATTTTCATACAGAAAATAGCATCATGACTAAAAATATTATTTTATTGTGAAATTATTAGTTTATGTTAAAATGATTGCATGCAATTATATGACGTTGGAAAATTAGTTTTTTCTAACGTCAAATGTCGGAATATTAAGATATCCAACATTTAGATTGAATAATTATTTATAACAATATCATTTATCATGTTGGTTTTTTTATATTTTGAATGTTAATTGAGAAAAACTTATTTCACACTAACATTTGAAGAAGTCAATCATGTTAAAAGAGATAATAGATGAATTTAATTTTGTATCAATTTAAATTTAGTCTAGTTTAGTTGATAGATACTTTTTCTCTTAAACATATAATTAAATGGTATAATTCTCATGTCTATTTATATTTTGAGAGTTTGTTTAAAATATTTTTTTCTATAAAGTCTTCGAAAAGAAAAATAAGAAAGAGAAATGAAATAGGTGTCATATCTAATTCCTTGAATATATTTTCAATATATGTATAAATTAAACTTAATTTATAGAAAAATTTATTTCTTTTTTCTTAATTTCTTCTTCTATAAAAGAAGATAATCTAATTTAACTCATCATACTAGTTGTAGGAGAGTCTGATACCATAAAAGAAAAGAGAAAGAAGCCGAAAACGAAATATTAGAGTAATGATTGTCTACATATTTATGTACGTTTTCTTCTTTCTGCAGAAAAAACTGCTAGAAAAAATATCGCATGAATATCTTCTTATGTACTATAGTGGAAAAGTTTAACTAAAGATAACTTATAAAGAGTTGGTTAATTAAATGATTTTTTTTTTACCTAATCTTCAAAAGAAAAATTAAAATGGTATACGAGGTGGATCATGTTAATCAGTCTATAGTTCATTGTGAAAATTTGTGGAATAGACTTCAGTGAACACAGACTAATTTTTTATAATTCACAGCTTGTGACTGATAAGATTCGCTGTAACGCCAATTAATCTTTTCTAATCAGTTGTATAATATTATTTATATGTTGAATATAATTAAATATTTTCTAGTATTATTTGATTAGTAACATATATTTATAAGTGTAAATCGAAATTTTATTTCATAGTTATTTTAATATATTTTTTCATGGTATATTTTCTTATCTATTAGTATTAAATAGTAAATAATTAATCTTTAAGTTTAAATTTAAATAGTAAATAACTAGTCTAAGTTTTTTAATTGTTATATATATGTAATAAATTATTGTTTTTATAAATATTTAAATTCAGAATTAAAAAATTGTAAAGATATTGGGGTTGAATGCTGAACTAGGAAAATGAAGTGGAATTGTCATAAGAAAATTGACTGCTTTTTTTATTTGTATCTTGTTGTTGAAAATGAATGTGATAAAAGCATTGGATGCACAACCACCATTTATTATAGTTTATGCTATATATACCACCTAAATTCGTTGTGGGGCAAATAACCGACATCGAAGAATAACCACAATATTATAAATTCCCACTTCTAGATAACGTCAGTGGATGTGGATGTGGATGTGGATGTGGATGGAGAAGTTATCATGGTCATAGTATAAAATAAATATAATATAATAGTTATTTAGTTTTTGGTAAATCGATAATTTGTTCGGCTAGCATTGTTGTTTGGAAAAGTGCATAGAAGCATGAAAGAATTAACCTCGTGGGAGGTAAATGAAGAAAAAAGGAAGAGGATTTAATGAGAAACACTAACGCCAAAAAGAGCATGGTGAGGGAAAAAAAGCAAAAAATTGAAATGAACGAGAACCGGCCAAATGACGGGTGTTCATCATTTCAACACGATTTTTTTATATTCTCAATATCTTTTGATAAGAGAAGTTACCGTAACAAAAGGCTTTCAAATCTTACACTTTTCAAGATTCGCATCTTCCCAAATCATAATGCTTTTTTAAAATCACTAAATCAGGGAGTATATGATAAATGAATTTTCATATATTTGGTTACAAACAATGAATCGTACCTACATCTTTTGTTTTGCCTAATGTACTTTATGGCCACATCAAAATTTGGATATCTCACACGCCTTCTTCCTTAAATCTCACCATGGATTTAACTACCACTTTCATTACGTTAGAGAAATACCTATAAACTTGTAACTTTCAAATTCTTTCATAAACTCTAACATTAATTGATTGAATCAAAGACTATTTATCGGACTTATTTAATATCATTCAAATTCATAAGTACATATATTCATTGCAATACGTCAATGTAGAAAGATTTAAGTAGTTATTGCACGTGTTGTGTTAGCAAGTATTTACAAGGATTTGTTACTTTTATATGTATTCGTCACTCAGTGTTCACCATAATAACTTTTATGGGACTATGCAAAAAAGTTAGTCAGAGTTGGGAATAAGATTAAAACATTTTTTTATATCGTCCATTTAAAACATAATAATTTTAATACTTTAAAATATATTGAAAACTTTTTAATATATCAAAATCTGTATATTTTGAAGATACAATATAATGACAAGATTACAAATTTGACGAAAAAAAAATAGACTCTTCATTTGAATGGTACGCGTATTTAGCATTGTTTTTACATTTAGTTTAGGAAAGTTTTAAAATGTTATGTTATATTATATTCTTAGGCTTTTCATTTCGTGTTAATAAGTTTTGTGAAGGAAATTCTAAATTTTTCTCACGGTTCTTATATAATTGTAATAATAAACTATTTTTCTTAGCGTATAGTTCAATTTTTTTTATATATTTCTAGAATTATTTCAAACAAGTTGTTGAGTGTTTTATTTTGGTTCCTCCTTTAAAATTAATAATTAATTAGGCATTGCACATATTGATCACAAGGTAGGTCTATTACCTAACCAAAAATTAATGTAAAATGTCTACATCTTGACGTAAATGTTGCTAGGCCTAACAAAATAGACATACATTGTAGAATTGTTGTGACCGATCGAGATGTAAATTTTGTAAGAAAGGTTGAGATGTAATTTTTTTTTTAATGATTTTCTTTTAATGAAAGGTTGAGATGTAATTTTTTAATGATTTTTGTAATGAAAGGTTGAGATGTAATTTAGAAGCACTATATATGCAAATGCATTGAAGAGTGGGCCTATGAAAGATAATGGCATTTTAACATTGTTCTTTACTACAATGATGTTACCATATTCTGAAGACCTTTCATTTTTCAGACCTTCACCCATTACTTTAATAGCTTAACTTATATCACAAACCACATTGCATGTTAATTCAAGTCGGATTAATGAAGTTATAAAATTATTTTATTTTATATCTATTACTTTCTACAAATTCATTTCTTTTTAATTTTGTTATAAATTATATTATGAAATTTTCCATTATAGGTTGATTGAAAGGAATATAGAAAAGCCATAAACTATAGATCAAATTACAAGCTATACTATAGTATGTAATATTGGTTTTTAACTATAATCATAAAAAAAACAAGCCAACAACAATATCTAACTAATTAATTGTATAAATAAATCTATGTCGATAATAAATAACCATTAAACTCATTAAATCATTGGTTTATAACATAAGTGATATCAAACATTATTTTATTGTTCAAAGATTTAACAAAATACGGATACGTCTAAATGCACCTCATGAAATCCAAAATGTACGGGTTCCATATGAATGATGAAAATGGCATATATGTTTTGAAAATGTATTATAATATTTTGAAATGACGTGAACTAAAAGCTTTTATTTTGAAGGAAAAAATTAGAAGTGGTTTATGTCTTATATGAAAAAAATTATTAGTATGAATAGTTATTAGTATGAAAAAAAGTTATCATATGTCAACAATTATTAGTATGAAAAAAGTATATCAATAGATAAGTCTATATGAAAGATATCTTTATTATGTCAACAAGAGAAAAGAAAAAGGAATAAGTTTTGAAGAAAAAGAAAAAGAAAAGGAAAAAAGAAGAAGAAGCAAATCCTTCTCTATAAAAAGAGGTGTTGAGTGTAGTAGAAAGACAGTAGGAAGGAAGTGCAGAAATAGAAGTAGTATCTTAGTTGCAGTAGCAAAGCAAGCAACAGTGCAAGATGAATCTTGAAGTGAACGGTGAAGAGGGTGATGAGAAGAAATGGGTTCATGATTCTTCAGTGGACCACAAAGGCAAGGTTCCACTTCGAGCTTCAACTGGTTCTTGGAAAGCTGCTTTCTTCATTATTGGTAAGCACTTCATCTTCTGCTATTATTGTTTTCAGTGCTTGCTATTCCACTTTCCACACTTCAGTTCTATGTCTTTTCTTTATTATGCACCTTCTTCCTCAAACTTTCTATTACTATTATTAAAATATTCCCTTCATGCATCTTCTTTTATCATATGTCATTGAATTTTTTTTCATATTTTATGACACTGAATATTCCCTCAAACTTTGCACGAACAAAATTGCAGCTGATTCATTTCTTATTAAGATTTTGCAGAAAAAGTTTCACAAAATATACAAATTTTTGTAATATATAATATTGTTTTAATTAGACCTTTCATATAGTTTATGTTAACTAACCCTTAGTTTTTTATTTTTCTTTCGAAAGTTGAAATGCAAAATATCATTATAAACAGAGACATTTACACTGAGTTGTTACTTTAGCTCATTCTATATATCATTTGCCATGGGCTAAAAGTATATAAATAAGTCAGAAAATCATACAAGAAACATAAGAGGGAACGAAGTCGATGATATTCATGAAAAAGGAAGATCAAGAAAACTTAAACGTGGCCAAAACCTAATGCCTATTTCAAAAAATTATCACTAAATAATATTAAGTATAAGTTATTGAATTAACAAAACTCATTTTCATTACTAAAAAAATAATGATTTATTAATAACCTTGTTTAGACATAATAACTTCATTTAACTCGTGAATAATCTATTTATATTATTAATTTATATTAGTGGTTAAAGTATAAACTTTTCATTAGTGTCTGCACAAACGTTATCTTCTGGGTAAGTGTGAAAGCAAAAAACTTCTTAAAAGGGAAAAAGGTTTAAAAGGGAGACACCAAATCCATTTTTCATTAACTTGCAATGAAAACAGAGAGACGTCCTTCAATGTTATAAGAACCAACTTTAAATTAGTTTTGACAATAATTCATTAATTCTATTTTACCTACTTAAGCAGTACTGATATTTTAATATTTCTTATAAAAATTACTATAATTGATAATTACTTATATATTTCATGATTAGCTCTGAATAATATAATTTTACAAAATTATCTTTCACCTAGAAGACATGTTCTAATAAAAAAGTGGATTATCATAGGATACTCAAAATAACTCTCATAAGCTTTAGATACAAATTAAGTGACTGATTGACGTTGTTAGTAGGTTAACCGATAAACTTTGTATGCATGGCTTCTCTCATGCTGCATCTAAATGAAAAGTTTACCTAAAGTTGCTGCTGATGACATAATTGTTAAATAGTTTATTTTCTCAGTTATATAGTTTTTCATTTTGTGCTCAGTTATATGAGGTTTTTTAACCCATAATGAAAATAATAGTAATGAACTTCCAACTACTTCAAGGAGAAAAGAAAATTCTAACTAATGTTTCATCATATTATCTAAATACATATGTACTAAAGTTGTTGAGTCTCATAATCTCTGCATAATTTTCACGACAATATTTCAAACACGTGATACACTAAAATTGCCCACTGAAATAAGATTTGTCTCATCCAATTTATAACATGCATACACACTTATCATCCGAGGATAACTTTTCTTCTGACTGATAAAAGTAGAATGCATTAAAGTTTCTCAAACATTTATTCTATCAGGAGAGTCAAATCAAATCCAACTCCACAACAGAAGACTAGATGGTGGATAAGGTTCTCAAAGCCGCATATATGCACGTCACTTTGAAATAAAAAGCACTTATATAGGCTTGAATTCTTCATTTACTTAGTAAGGAGATGAATTTAGTAAAAATAAACACATAAAACAAAACCATTTGCAAAATATCATCTAAGTGGTGAGTTATGAAGGTAGTGATTACATGAAAATTTTGAGGCTTAAAATTATTGGCCATAACCAAAAAAGAGAAGCAGCAAAAAAAGGGAAGTGTTATGGTGAATTTCCCTTGTTGTACTCCACACTATAGTCAGGTCAAAAACAGTACGACCATGAAAATCGGTGGATTCCCAGACCCACATGCCACTATCCACTGATTGATATATATGTTATCCAAAGACCATAAAATTATGACTATAAACGATATCAACCACATAAACCCTAATGGTTTCCATCACTAAGAATGTTGCTATTTAGTAGTGGTTCTTCTTTATAAGATGCTGACCCTGATTCAAATCAATTGTCAATGGTATTTAAAGGTTGAAAATGTACGTGATTATTGTACATGGACCATTGCATGAGCATGAAACTTACATTCTCTATGGCGTGGCCGACCTTATATCCTATGCCACAAACTAATAGTATTTTCAGGATTTCACTTGAGAATAACCAAACTATTCAGAACCCTGACCTTCCACTACCTTTCAAATTCTAGCACATAGTTCCACTCATACTTAGTTCTATACTTAGTTCTAGAAGACGATTATAATTTCATAAATTATTATTATTATTATTATTATTATTATTACATAAATTAACTATATATTCAATTTTATATGAAAATGACAATATCAAATCGGTAATATAATAAAATGGTTTAGATAAAAAAAGAAATTAAAGTTATATATCAATTAAATAGGTTATGCTAGTTTTAAAAGTATCATATCACTTTCATATTTTATTCTTAAATATTATTAATTTGTATTAATTAAATATAATGAATTAAATTTGTTCGTCTTATTTGATATAAGGCTAGCTTTTCCTTTTAATTTATCTCTTGTCCATGTGCATGGACCCCTTGCTAAAGCATTTGTTTCTGGGACAAATGGTACTTTTAAGGTAGATTAGAAAACATAATACAAGAAACCTATATAAATGCAAGTTACTCACAATAATCTTATACTACTAGAGTTTTTATATTTCGTGGAACTTTTTTTGTGTTTTTTTTTAATAAAATTTAGCATAAAAAAGGAGTTTTTTTTTATCAAAAAGAGATTTTTTTTTCGTCTTGCAATTTAAAATCTCCCTAAATTCTCAGTGGTCACATAGTACACCATCCGAATCTGGAGTAGACATATAATGGGTTGGAACCAATTAGCCAATAAACCTCTCCTTTATAGTAACTCAGATAGCTACTTTATTCAAAGCTTTAATTAGCCATGATTTATTTATTTGTTTGTTTATTATTAATAGTATTAAAGTAATAACCACAGTATATCCGAGTTGTTTTTGGTGGGTTCCACCAAATTAGCTACCTTGGAGTATATTGGTTCTGAAAGTGTATTGAAGCTTTCTTCTAGGGCGGCTTGTTTTTTCTTTTTCTTTATAATTCCTTATTTACCGAAAAGTTCTGATAAAAAAAACGCTCATTCTGCCAACTCCAAATAGACAGTGAGGCTTATCTAAACCTAAGGTCTAGGTTTGATATGCATTGGTCGTAATCTTTAACATATATACTATAAAGTATGAAAAAATATGGTTGACGTATATTGTAACCATTAAAATCTTGCGCATTTTCACATCACTAACAATGAATTATGATTTTTTTTCATTTTTTCATATTTATCAGAAGAAAATCAGACACTAATTTGCAAAATATTATAGCAAGCAAATGCGCTGTGGGCCCCTTCAACTCCAAAATATTGCCACTAGTGGAGTATTTTTTTTCTTTTTCTCTTGAATTTTCCTATGTAAGACTTTGACTAATCCCATGATTCTCTTTGCGTGCCGACAAAATGCAAAGAATGGAATAGTGCCTGTCTGATTTAGTGTCCAATTGACGTTTTCCAAGTACAAAATTAGAGATTAGTGGCTCAAGTAGTTTGTTCTCTGTCAAAGGGTTGATTGATCCACCTTTGTGATCTTTTGAATAATATCTTCCATACACACAAGAATCAAGTATATAATTAAAATCACTTTATCAATTTTGGGTTATCAAAATGTTAGTGTTACTGATTGAACTTTACGATATTAAATTACAAGAAGCTGACAAATTTCTTTCATTTAATATATATATAAAAAATAGGGTAAACTTTTTGTCCGTATTTTCCATGAACACAACAGATTCACTTTTCCTTGTAATTATTTAAAGAGGATTCATAGGAAATATGAGGCTCGTGTTTCTCTTAGGTTCAATAGTGATCATGAGATTAGCATCTAAGATTTTATATTAGCTATTCAAATTTCTTACTAAGACTTATGAAAGAAGTGTACTAATTACTTTCCAAAGTTAATCTGTTACCAAATCTCTCTATATCTTCCCATATAGAGAGTACCTGGAACATAAACATTAGCATGTGTTAATAAAAACAGTTATGACCGATTTTGAAACAAGTTTTTTATGTTCATCAAGTGGCATTAACCTAATACGATATTTTTATTGGAACCTTGTTTTCAGCAATTGAGACCAGCGAGAGGTTGAGCTTCTTTGGAATAGCCACTAGTTTGGTCCTTTACCTCACAAAGGTTATGCATCATGACCTAAAAACAGCAGCAAGAAATGTGAACTACTGGTCGGGTGTCACAACTTTGATGCCACTGTTTGGTGGATTCATAGCTGATTCATACATGGGCCGTTACACCACTGTTCTGGCATCTAGCATTTTCTATCTAATGGTAAGCACATTCAATATTCAATTACAACTTACAATTACACACTACATTATTATCATTATTTGGCCATTTTCTGCGTATATTCTAACTATAGAAACTTGTTCTCATGGATAAAAATTTATGAAATGCAGGGTTTGATTCTCCTTACTTTGTCTTGGTTCCTGCCAAGCTTAAAACCATGTGATGACACAGGCTTATGCACCAAACCAAGGAGAATTCATGAAGTGGTTTTCTTCCTGGCCATTTACTTAATATCCTTTGGAACTGGAGGGCACAAACCGTCCTTGGAGAGCTTTGGAGCTGACCAATTTGATGAGGATCATGATGAAGAAAGGAGGCAAAAAATGTCCTTTTTCAATTGGTGGAACTGTGCACTATGCACTGGACTTATTGTAGGAGTGACCCTCATTGTTTACATACAAGACAACATAAGCTGGGGAGCTGCTGATATTATCTTCACAGTGGTCATGGTTTTTTCACTGATCATCTTCGTATTGGGAAGGACATTTTATCGTTATAGGGTACCCACTGGGAGTCCCTTGACTCCAATGTTGCAGGTTCTTGTTGCTTCCTTTTCCAAAAGAAAGCTTCCACACCCTTCTGATCCTGCTCAATTGTATGAGGTTCCAAAATCTGTTGGCATCAACAAAAGATTTCTGTGTCACACTAACAAACTGAAGTAAGTATCGTGACTTGGTAGTATACTAGTATTTCAAAAGCAAACGAACAAAATATAGTTCTGTTCTCCTGAGTGCAACCAAAATGTGTCACTTTCTTGACACAATGATAGAGAGATTAATTTTGATGCACAGTCAGTTTAAACATGTTTACATAGTCAACTGATTAGGAACTACAAAATCATTGATCATACTATGTATAACAACCTATAATTGAATGATAGTGTAAACAACTTTTATTTTATACCACAAGAATGTTCTAATTAATATGATTTGTTCTGTAAAAAACTGACCTGATATGTTATGTTTTGTCCCTTTTTATCCTGTATGCTAATTTTTTTTTTTATGTTAAAACGTGATTTGTTATTGATATAATTTGATTTCAGATTTCTTGACAAGGCAGCGATTCTTGTCAATGATGGAAGTTTAGCAGAGAAGCAGAGTCCTTGGAATTTATCAACTGTAACAAAGGTCGAAGAAACGAAGCTTATTATCAACATGATTCCTATTTGGGTATCTACCATACCATTCGGAATATGTGTGGCACAAACTGCTACATTCTTCGTGAAACAAGGTACCACATTGAACAGAAAGATAGGTAACGGGTTTGAGATTCCTCCAGCTTCAATCTTCACGGTTTCTGCGTTGGGAATGGTAGTTTCTGTGGCGATATATGACAAGATTCTTGTGCCTGTGTTACGAAGAGTGACACAGAATGAGAGAGGAATCAACATTCTTCAGAGGATTGGTTTTGGAATGCTGTTCTGTATTGCTGCAATGATAGCAGCAGCTTTGGTGGAGAGAAAGAGGCTTGAAGCTGTTGAGAGGGATCCCTTGAAGGGTTCACTGACAATGAGTATATTCTGGTTGGCACCACAGTTTCTCATCATTGGTTTTGGAGATGGATTTACTCTTGTGGGTTTGCAAGAGTACTTTTATGACCAAGTTCCTGACTCAATGAGAAGCCTGGGCATAGCATTTTACCTTAGTGTAATGGGTGCAGCAAGTTTCCTAAGTAGCATGCTTATAACAGTAGTTGACCACATGACAGAGAAGAGTGGCAGCAAGAGTTGGTTTGGGAAGGATTTGAATAGTAGTCGATTGGACAAATTCTATTGGCTATTGGCAGCCATGAGCACACTCAATTTATTCTTGTTTGCGTTTCTTGCCAGTCGATTTTCCTACAAAAGGGTGCAAAAGGTAGCTGTGGCTGATTGCTATGAAGACAAAAGTGATTATGAGAGTGTGGAAACCAAGGTTTAGTAGGGTCATTTTAGTTTTAATTACTAAGCATGTTGTAATGTAGAACAAATATATTATCTCATCTCTTCACAGCTTATATTATGTTGCTTATATTTATGCTTCTTACTGTTCTATGTTACTCTTCCATCCTTTGATGTCAAGATCCTGTAAATGCTGATATAATATAACTTCATGAACAATGCATTTTCGCATGCTCTCTGAAACGGTGAGTCTTAAATTAATTTTGTCACAAGCCATGCCAATTAGCAGCACAATGTCATTACAAGGTTCAACATGTCATCTTAGCCTTGGTTAATTTAAAACTAAACGATTTAAAAGTTAAAGAATGGTTTTCAGCATTGTGATTTTTTCGGCTCTTGTGAGTGGCATTCGGTGGTGAGGAAGATGATGGAGGTCAAGATGGATGTAAAAGAATGGTGAAGAGAAAATGTTGGGGGTGTGTACTGGTCCTGGTGCGATGAATGGGGAGAACGATGAGGGAGACGAAGAGGGTAAAATTGGAATATATGATTTTAGTGGGGTGCAGGAAGAAAAGGTCTCACTAGTTTAACACATATTTTGAGTGATAACTTGAAATTTGGAATTGCTATTTCCACTCTTCTCAGTTACTATTTATACCTCCATTGACCGCCGTGAGTTTCATTATGCTTTTTTTTTATTAAGGCTTTAAATTGAAGAAAAAGAAAAACAGATAAGAGTAGATAAAGTTTATACAATTAAACCGCTGTAATTATTGTTTGAAAAAACTAATCAAAATAAATATAGAATCTATTACAAATAAGCAAATTCTTCCAGAACCTTCCGTAACTTTCTTCCTGCAGTCTTATGCAATTTTTTTTCCATTTTACCCTTTTTAAATTAAAGTCATTTTTTTCTTAAATAAATAACTTCAGGTTTCAAAATCCAAAAGTCAATTTAACATTTGAATTACACGATAGTCATTTTTTACTTCCATGTTATGCAATACGATTTTTTTTTTAAGAAAAAAATTACTTTCGAATTAGGTCATGTTTGACTTTTGGACTGCACAATTTAAGAGTTAAAAGAATACTTCTAAATTGTAGAATTCATAAAGAACAAATTGGAAAAGAAAATTAGAAGGGTACAAGAAAAATATTATGAAGGTGCAGAAAAAAAGTGCATACAAATAAAATGTAAGTAAAAAAAGTAACACAAAACTAATCCTAACGTATTGTGGGCTCAAAGCCCAACATCAGCATTACCCGAAAGAAGTTTGGGTGTTACTCCCTCCACCACCACATTTTCTCCCTCCACCTCTCCAATTCTATTACATATTTTTTTAATTACAAAACTAACCTTTTATAATTACAAAAATAACCTTTATACTTTTTAATCATAATTATTTACTTTAATCCTAAAATCTATTTTTCTACCCCTTCTCACCCACCTCCCAACCTTCTCAGATTCTCACCCAAACTCCATCATTCTCATCTTTCATTTTTCCTCCATATTAGTTTTCTTTCTCCTTCAACGATGGGCGGTGTGCGATGTGGTAGTGCAACGGTGCGGCGGTGTGGCGCGGCGGTGGTGCGACGGTGAGGTGTAGCGGTGCGTTCTCCCACAAGGTTAGTGATGATATTTAAAAAAAAAATTTTAAATGCAATGCATATATCTTTGCTGTGTGCTGGGCTCCTCTGCGTTTTTTTGCTGTCTGTGCGTATTTTGGGAGAAAGGAAGAAGATAACCAGGAAAAACGGAGGTCGGGTGTCCGTTTGGATCTGAAACGGATACCCGATATCCGTTTTTTGCCTGTAGTTTTTTAAACTTTTAAAGTTTATTATTAGTTTTTATTTTAATTTTTTATTTTCAATTAATTTGTTACGTAATTATTATATTTTTATTTTTTTTACTTTATTAATTTATTATATTTTAAATTAATTTATAGAGTATTTAAGTTTAGTGTTTTATCTAATTATTTATTTATTTATATCTAAATTAAAATTATTTTATTTAATGAAATAATTATTATTAAATTAATAAAAAAATAGTATTAATTAATGAAATAATTATTAATTTAATTAAAAATATTTTTGTCAGAAATGGTAAGAACACGAGGTTCATCTTTTAGTTCTCGTGGAGAGAGTTCTAGATGAGAAAGTTCTCGAGGAGAGAGTTCTGCACAGGGTGAAGGTAGGAGACGACCTACAGCTTCAGCTCGGAGAAGACATGCAGCTCCAATTCAGGATGACCCTATAGCCGATGACCGAGCGTTTGAGGAGGAGGCATATCAAGCCTATGAGGGTCCTGTTCACGAGGAGGCATTTGAGGCTCCTCATTACGATAATGAGGAGGAGGAACATGTCGATGTTCCTGACATATAGGAGGAGGATGTCGGTGGATTTCCTGGAGGTCCACGTGATGCTTCATTGTTGACACACTATGTTCAGCATGTTGCTTATGGCATTTCACAGGGTCGGGTGAGTGCATAACTTAATTTTAGTTATTAAGTTTTTTTCGAATACAATTGATATTAAATATTGTTGTGTAGGATCGAGGGGAGATACTGAAGTTGATCTCCCATGGTAAAAAAATTAATAAGTTAGGACCGTGCGCCGAAGGAATTCAACACATTGTGTTGAATTCCGCTTTGATGCCTCTCACAGATATTTGCTATGATTACGTTGATAAGGGCTTGTTGCTCGGTTTCATAGAGAGATGGCACTTTGAGACGAGTAGTTTCCATCTCCCTGTAGGGGAGATGTCGATCACTCTTGACGATGTCTCCAGTTTACTTCACCTTCCGGTACTGGGACAATTATGTGATTTGGAGGAGTTGGAGTTTGAGGAGGCTCGTACAACCCTTGTAGAACTGCTCGGCGTTGATGGTGGCGCAGCTGGTGCTGAGATGGAGGATGGACGTGGTCTGAAAGTCAGACTCAGTTGGCTAAGAGAGATATATGTTCAGAGGTGTCAGTCGCAACAGTGGGACTATGCTGCCAGAGCATATTTGTTGCATCTAGTAGGATGCACGATTTTCGCAAATAAAAGTGCCACTTCTATACGTGTGTCTTACCTTCTATTATTTAGAGATGTACACGCGTGTGGTAGATATGCTTGGGGTGTTGCTGCACTCGCCCATTTGTACGACCAGCTCGGGGATGCGAGTCTGGCTTCCACGAAGCAGATGGCTGGATTTCTGACTTTGTTTCAGGTACAGACATATACTCTTCACATTTATTTGATGTACTTATTTCGATGTTCAAAGAAGAAAGATATTTAATTGAATAATTGCATTTTTAGAGTTGGATATACGAGCATTTCCCTACCATGGGAAGGAGGCGGTTGGTGTCTTCTTATGATGAGACCACACCACGTGCGACTAGGTGGCAGAGCCCTCGGCAGAGTTCGACTCTTGCAAAGATTCGGTCGTAGTTGGATGGCCTAACATATAGTGGAGTTGTATGGCATCCATATGAGGGGCATCGGGGCATTCATCCATTCTTTGGCATTTGTATGTATTCTTGATGGATTCGGATTGGTGACACCCTTTCCCGTCATTTGCCTGAGCGTGTGATGAGGCAGTTTAGGTTATACCAAGAGATTCCACGACCACCCACTGCCGTTGCAGATGCAGATGTAGTCGCTGTTGATTATGCGTGGTTGCACTTCATGAATCACATTATTACGAATGTGAGACAAGCATCATACCCTTATGAATGTGTCGATGGATACATATAGTGGTTTAGGAGGGTTTCACATCCCTATATTATTCTTGCTCTACCTGACGCGAGACCGGCTCTTGCGCCTACACAGTGCCCCGATGTTCCACAGGAGGCATGGCCCCATCGTAGATCCTCTCCACCTTCACCATCTGGCGTCGTGGTATGCTATTTTTCATTGCTTATGTTATTAAATTTTCTTAACCATGTTTATTTATTTGTTGGATATAATTATAATGCAGGCTAGATTTAGGCGAATGGCGAGAATGTTACAATCGTTGATATCATGTCGTCATGTGATCGAGGGTACTGTTGCACATCAGGTGTCGGTGGACCTGCTTCAGACTGCTAATGAGGGCATCGACGAATATTCTCCAACTAGGAGAGGGCAGAGGCATGTGCGTGGTAGACGGTCGACGTCTAACTAATAGGATTTTGTATTTTATTTTTTTAACAAACTATGACTCACGAGATTGTGTTATTTTGGATACGCTAATGTTTACCTTAATGTTCGTTAAATAATTTTATTTTCCAAAATTTGGCCTGAAGTATATTATGTCATTGACCCTATTTTCATTTAATATGATTTTTGTTTAATAAATATGGTGTACAGGTTTATTTCAACTAATGGCTTAGAGTTGTAATTTAATTTTTATAAAACTTACATTGTTAAATGAATGTGGTACAGTACTAGAATTTTCTACAAAGATTATATTATTCGTTTTTATTTTGTATTAATCTAAATATACACCATTAATAATACTTTATATGAAATCCTTGCATGTAGTACTTATTTCAAGATAAATATATGTATATAATATTTTATTAGGAGTTACGTAAAGGAAAAGAAGGGAGAGATATACACCTAGGAAACACTTTAACAAAAAGTAAATGTTTAGTATTTTAGTTGAATGAATTGTGTGGGTCCATCAAAAAGCTTAAAATACACCTATAAAAAAGTAATAGTGTATTTTTACATATCTTTATAAATATCATGAATCACCCAAGTCAACATAAGATGTCGTTACGCCCATCAGGTGTGCAAATGTTTGCATCCTACTAGTATACATAGATGACCACGCTCGTGCCTCAAGATAACAGTGGGTTGAGGAGATGGTATTGACCATGGGCAAAGGACAATCTTCTTGTAACTTAACCTGCCACAATACAAATTACAATAGTTAATTGAGTTATAAGTAATTTTGAAATGAAATCACAAAATAATACAATTACCTGCACGAAATGGCATTCATGAACATGTCCTATACAAATTAACCGATGTTGATTTATATCAGAAGGTGGTGGAATGTAGTGGGAAGATAGTATAATTTTGAGATGATGACATACACACTAATATGACATTATATCGGTTAGCAATTGCATAACCAATGTCTGGTAATGTCATCCACTTATTCATGTTAACCTGTTATGAATAAAACAAGTTGTTAGATAAAATAATTATAATAAATAAAATACATAAAACAGGAAACACTTACCGTCGACTGTGACTTCATAATCAACAAAGAGTTCCTCAGTTCTTCTAGTCTATCATACCCTCCTACTAGGCTTGCATATTCATCACGCCATTGACTGAGTTCTTTGTACAAATCATTTCTGATAACGGGCCATGAATCTTCTCCGAGTCCCAACAAGGCAGCAATGCATCTATATCCACAGTGACCATCAGCCACAACATCAACAACGTCCACAATGAATGGGTGAGTAATAGAATGAAACTGGTCTATCATTGGAACTTTCTTTTTCTTCACTACATTTGGCTTTGATTGTAATTTACTTTTCACAGTTGAAGATTCTATGGTTGAATGAAAGGCATCGACATACTCAAAATATGATGGATCCCGCGTAGTAGACCTTTCTCTTCGTTGAACTTTACTTTTTTTAGCACCCTTTGTCTTGACTTTATGTAATGGAGGGACCATTGATGTCAATGTAGGACAAGTAATTTCAAGTAACTTTTGCTTGATGGTGATTTTATCTCCAATGTCAACCTCATTGAATCGTTCTTGTACTTGTTTCAACTCATCTTTAATGGATAACTTGGGCTCAGTTTCATTTAATTCAACATTTAAGAAATGCAATCTTCGCCACATGATATGAAATTCACCCAGAGGGATCAATCCAACATCATACCGTGCTAATTCACATGCACATGGGACACCAAATGTACGTCTCAATACACATCCACACTTTGATGAGTCCAATCCTATTTGCTGCACTCTTTCCAATTCCTTAGCAATGAGATCCAATGCATATTGAGAGACACGCCTAATAAGTTTTTTATATTTGTATCCTTTAAAAGGGTCACTCATGAGCAACACACTTCTTTCAAATGACGCCTTAATCTTGTTGTGTTGTAGGATAACAACGTTATGAATACTATCCCAACAAGAACACAAATCACCCATACTATTGCCCAGAACTTTCTTCAGACTCCAATGAGTAGACTCAACCCTGAAATAAATAAAAAAATCATCAACAAGTGCAAATAAATATTTATCTACAAAACAAATAAATAAAATAACATTACAACATACCTATTTGTGGTTGTGTTCCCTAAATGCATTACTTTGTTCGTCCAAAACTTTACAAAGTATGTACTGTACGGAATAATCCAAGTCTGATTCACATATTCAAAGAACAAAGGTCATGATCTGCTCGCGTATTGAAAACCATTCACAAACTCAGCAAACAAGCTCTCATCATTACAATCCATCACATTGTGTCATGCATCCATCAACACACCCCAAACCTCAGTAGAATGAACTAACATTTTGCATTTAGCTTTAACATTTTTAAGGATGTGGAACTCACATAACATCTGATATGACTCAGGGAATACATTTGCAATGGCATTCATCAAAGCCAAGTCTCGGTCAGTGACAATGACTTTAGGACCACCCTCAGATGTTAAAAATAAACATTTCAACTTTTCCAAAGCCCATGTGAAATTACTCTGTCGCTCAATAGACAAGAAAGCAAATGCTGCAGAGAAGTTTAACCCTGTAGACGTCATGCCCACAATCTCAAGCAATGGAAATCTATATCTATTTGTTTTATATGTGGAATCCATAACAAATACAACATTAAATGAGTTTAATAATTTCACCGCTTCAGGATGTGTCCAAAACAGGTTAGTAACAACCTTTGAATCGTCGGCACACCTACTCCAATGAATGTACTTATCCGGATCCAACAACATCATAAGTTGTTGTAGTTCAGTTCTGGACCCTCTCAATGATCGTTTATACGCTTGTCTTGCGTTGTAGATTTGTTTAATCGTTGTGACATTTCGATCATTATTTTGTTTGAGGGTTAATAAAATATTTGAAGGTGTAACTTTACTCTTTGTCATATCAACCAGTAATGACTGCTCACTCATATTTAACCTGCCAACATAAGGATGTCCAACTAAAGTTTCAGCCAAATCATGGTTGTGATGTCCACACATCACCTTCAACACCCATCCATCACCGTCTGAACCTGGTTTACCCTTTAATTTAAACGGACACTCACATTTATGAGTCCCGTATACACTAGGCACCACATGGGCTTTGTATTTCCGATATTTCCCTCCTCTTTCACATCCAAGTATGACAAACGTTTTTCTTCCCCGTACACCAGTAGCTATATCAGATCTTACTATTACCACAACAAATCCTAAATCATAAGTCATCCCTCTTACCCATGCAATTAAGTGCTCCCGTGAACGAAATATTTCATTTGTGGTAAATTTATTTGTCAAATCTCCCTCTCCAACTTTGCCAATGAATGAAGAGAAATCAGATATCAAACTAGAACCAACTTGAGAATCCATATGAAGATATTCATCCATTTTAAACAATAATCACCTATAAAATTATAATAAATCTTATTAATATAATTAATAATTAATCAAACAAATATAAAAATAATAAAATAATAAAATTATATATTTCATATAATTAAACTAATAAATAACTTTTTATATAATTATAAAATTATTAAAGAATACAAAAAGTCATATATAAAAATATATATTATACAAAAACCCTAACTATAAAAAAAAAATCTACATATATACTAATAAGAATAAAGATCCTCAAAAATACATTATTAAAATACATCAACATATATTCAAAAATAATATATCAAAAAATATAAATTATATTATTTAAATATCTTCAAAATCAATATAAAAAAACTGTAAAATATAAACCGTAATCTTTAAACGGATGTGAGCATCCGTCGACGGATGTCAACATCCGTTTAAAGATTATACGGTTTATATTTTAGGGTTTTATTATGCACCTTCACGTCTCTGAACCAGCACCTTGAAGCATCACCACACTCACGGATGAATTGCTTTTCCCACTTTCAATCTTACTAAACACAAAGTCCACCACACTCTCACGTCACAATTCTATAAAAGAAAAGAAGAAGTGAGACATGAGAGACAACCCAAGGATAGTGAAACATAAGAGACAACCTAGGAAAAATAATAAAGAGAAAGAGGGAAAAATGATAAAGAGAATGAATGTTCACGTGAGATTTTAAATAATATTAATTCTAAAATTTTAATAAGGGTAAAATAGGAATGAAAAAATAAAGAAAAGGGTAAAAGGGGAATGGGGTGGTGGAGGAAGCAAGTTGTGGTGGTGGAGGGAGTAACACCTAAGAAGTTTTGGTTTTGGTTTCTTTAAAATAATCATGTTCACCTTGACTTGATTCAGCCATGTATCAAGTTCTGCTACCTGCACCTTTATATTTTCTTGATGCACTTCCATAGTCCTTGAAATATAAGCTATTCCCTTAATGAGATAAATAAAAATGGAGTATGGTTTAGATTATTGGATTGTATTTGGTTTGGAGTATGGTTGTGGTGTGTATTTTGTTGGCTAGTGGTGCGTTTTTTGGTGGCTAGTGGTGCTGACTCGTGGTTAGTGGACATTGATCGTGGTGGGAGGTGGTTTCTCCTGCATTCACAGGGGTAAGTCATTTCTTATTTTTTAATTTATAAATTGTACAATCTATAAATATAAATCTTTACTACTACACAGTATAGAGCAAAAAAAATGTTATAGTTTTATATTATGAAGATCGTATATGTTAATTTTACGGATTGTACAACAATACAAAATGCAGATTATAAATTTTTTATATATAATAAAGAATACAAATTTTTATATATTTTTTATTTTGTTACGATTTTTCAAAATTTAGAATTCAAATTGAGATATTTTTAATAAGAAAATCCATTTAATATTTATCTACAAATATAAGAATCTCCAAGAATTTAAATATATATATATATATAATTTTGTTAATATGTGATGCCGTGTTGTTTTGTAATCATTTTAGAAAGATAAAATATTAAACCAAAATACTCGATGAGATAGAAAAGTTATCAGACATGGAAAAATTTAATATAATGAGGTATGTAAAAAATAAAAATGAATTGGTTGGAGAATTCTGACTTAGACATTTTACAATTGATAAGGTAAGTAGAATTTGATTCTTTTGTGTGTAAAAGTTGAGACAAAACATATAATTATGCAGTAATGTATTTGTGTAAGTATTTAAGACAATAAAATACTTGAATTGGTGTGTAATATACTTTTGAGTTGGTTTTATATGATTGGTGTAATACTCATGACCCTCTCGTATATGATGAAAAAAAGTTGACAATAGTGAGAAGCTTGAATTACAATAACATCCCTTTACTAATATATCTTTAACTATGAAAGGGCCTGTATCACCCTTTCATGGATGAAATCATTGAGAGTGCCTTCTTATTGAGCTAGAAAAATCCTCATTATCGATGTCATCTTCAGTTGGATATTTTCCATATCACTCAAAGGAGAAATGGTAAGTTGATTCACATACTTCATAATTATTCAACACATTGGTAGTGAAGTTTGACATGCAATTCACAAGTAGTCATTCTTACTACTTAGCTTTCATCACACTAGTGAACATCTGACAAAAAATGAAAGTCCTTGCAAGTTTTTTTTGAATGATTTAGAAAAATAGCTATGAATATCAGAAAATTGAACCCAAACATGTACCATATGGTCACGATACTTAAATCTAAATTCTTTGTGGTAAAACCAATGTCTCACCTATATGAGTTAAGGTGACGAGTAGCCAAATTCATTCAATTTTAAAAATTCAAGGATTTTAACAATAATGTTCAAGCTAAAAATACCTCACTAAGAGGAAAGTATATGAGAAAAAACACAATCAAGAACCATAACCTTACAATCAATAATTGTTACATTTCACTCATCGCAACATAAATAAAGAACACAACTTGGAAGAAGTTTTGAACATCGACCATTTTTCTAAGTTAAGGAAGCTTTTTAACACCATTGAATGTAGACCTTAGTCGACATTGATGATATCACCACAATTACAAACACATGACAAAATAGTGTTTGACATTGAAAGAGAAAATAGAATTTGATCTAGACAAGTCAGGTACAAAGATTCATCTTATGAGATCATGATCAAGAAAGAGAAAAACATCAACAAAATTTTCGTCTAAAAGAAGAGATAAGAAAAATTGAGACTAACTCTTTGAAATGTTATTAATACAATCATAAGAGACTATATGAGTAGAAGAGTCTTAATCTCAATTAAAAAAAAGACATTTACAACACTTGATGAACTTGATAACTCTAAAGAGAAAAATACCTTCAAACACTTTCATCAATTTTAATTTCAAAACCATAGATCTATAAATAATCCCATAATTATCATAATAGAAGTATTAAACTCTGACATAATAAAATTATTGATTTATTAAGGAAGTTCAATCGATATCTTACATTAAAAAATATTCAAACATATATAACTATTTAATAGTCAACATTTTTTTTTAGAAAGAGACCATACATATAACTATATTAACGTGTACACAAAATTCAAGGATGGAAACACTTAAAAGAAGAGACAATTATTTTTTCTATTAGTGAAGTTAGGACAAAACATAAAATTTGGATCATCTACGCACCTAGACATCTTTTAAAGAAGAAAAAAAAATCTTATAATAATAAAAAGAGCTTATCATAAAAGAAAAAGCATTAGCTCTAAAATATATTTCTATTTTTATAATAACACACTAGTAATAAAAACAGTATTTAACCTCGCACAATACGCCTCGGTTTAAGAGAAACTGAAGCCTATCAAAACGCGATAGCATTTTTGTAGTTTTGACGAGATATGTCTCGGTTCAGAGGGAACCGAAACATATAACTCATATTACCTCGGTTATAAAATAAACCGATGTTGAATACTCTGCCAAAATCTCACCTACCCCTTTGAAAAACTGACTTTTGCATGTAACCTAACCTACTACTTCGGTTCTGCACAAAACCAAGGCAGTATGTCCTACCTTGCACTAACAGTTCTGATTATGGGAGGTTTCTATTCTCTTTGTTCGAAGTTGTTTATGCTTCGGTTGGCAAAGAACCGGTGTGGAAAGCTCTTTATGCCTCGGTTCTATTCAAACCGGGGCGTATAAGTTGAAGAAATTTTCAAAAATGTCATTTAGGAATTTATTTTTATTTATTTCTGAAGCGCATAGGCATCAATTTATAGGTTAACCGAGGCGTATAGGGTGTTTTGCCTCGGGTAAGTGGAGAATTGAGGCAAGATCATGTTTAAATTTCTGAATTCGCGAAAGTCGAAGCATGCTTCCTGTTCATCTTCTTCTCCCCCGTGAAACAGAATCATTCTCCCACAACTCGCTCGCGGCCTTCTCCACCATTGCTCGTGCTCGTGCCGCCACTGCGCTTGTTGTCGCCGCTCACCACCATTGTTCTTCTTCCCTCTACGCGAAACACTCTCTCCCTTGCCGTTCACCACCACTGCTCTTTGCCTTGTCGCCTTGCTGCTGCACCACCGCCGCCATCGTCTCGGTCCCCACTGCTAGTTACCCCACTCCCGTTGTTGTCTTCATCGCTGGCTCAACCTCTGGGCGCCATGGCCGCCACTTCTCCTTGTCTTCATGACACACCGCTATACCATTGTCGCCGTCGCCATTGCTCTAGCCTCCCCGACGCGTCGTTGCACCACTAGCACTGTCGCCACTACTCTAGCCTCCCCGACGCACCGTTGCACCACTACCACTGCCACCGTCGCCATTGCCAGGTGCACCACTATTGTGGTTTGGACCGTTCTTCATCCGCCGTGTTGTTGTTCTTGTTGGCCCGGTATGTTCTTTATCTGAGGACAACCCTTTTGGTGCGTTAGACGAGCTTGCTAACATCATTTCAGATGCGCCGATGATTGTATAGTGGGATTCTACTACATTTGGAAGAGAAGCTCAGATCCCATTGTACTTGCATCAGCAAGATGTTAGGGAGCTTGCGTCGGGGAGAGAAAAAAATTAATATTACACTCATTCAGCTGTGGATGATGTAAGTTTATGAGAACTTTTTTATATAATTCTTTTTTATCAAGTTACTTATATCAGATTATTTCTTCATTTTAGGTATATGTTTGATGTCAGTAACAAAAAGGGGTTCAATGATGTATATGAGTTCACTGACCCCTCTATGACTCATGAAAGAAATAAATTTGATGTTATCCAAACATACATCACCAGTTGCTTTACAATGGGGAAGGAGATATATTTTCTCCTTGGTAAGTGAAGTTTGCTAACTTTAAAGTTTCATTTATTAATTTTGGTATATGAAAATTAAGTTATTACCAATTTTAGGCGTCATTGACAGCTACTTGTGATCTCCATACCGGGGAACACTGTTGTCTGGTTTTGTTCATTGCACAAGTCTCTTCCCAACCATCTTAGACATGTGGTAGATTGGTAAGAAGCTCAATGTTTCAACTTTCTTTGTTATATAAATGTATGCTAAAACAATTTTTTTTAATAATTCCCTTACAACACATATGATGTTATCTGGGAGATCTACTGCTACAGCTAAAAAGCTTGCATGAGTTCCCCTTAAGGTTTGGTATTTTAGTCCATACTTTGTTACATTATGTTCCATTCCAAAGATGTTACTTAACATTTTATAATTATGATGATATATTGTAGTGTAATAGACAAACGGGATCATATGAATGTGGTTACTACGTCATGTTTTGGATGATGACCACTATTCGTGCACATTACACCAGTGGATGGCAAACAATATTATTTAGGTTTGAATTTTATTTTCTCTATAGTTTTGATTTCATATACACTAATTGAAATCATTGTGTTTTATGCAGAGATTCAATATGACTGCTCAAATTCCAGAGAAGTTACTTAAACTCATGAGGAAAACACTAGCTAAATATGTAATTTAATTTTATAATAGTATGTAGTAGATTTTAGGATATAGTAAATTTTAAGTTTATGCTTCTAAATTGTTTTATGCTTTTGTACATTATTATTAGTTTAACTTTATACATTAGATTAATTTATGCTTCAAAGTTGATTTAAGGATCTATTTTTGTGGAATAAGATAAAAATTACTTGATATTGTTATTGTCAATCATTTGCAAGTGATAGGAATGAACCAATGATAGAGTGTTTCATCCTACACCTCCAAGATCTCATCCTACACCTTCAAAAATTCCACTTTTAACCTTCTGACATCTCATCATTATCCTACACCTTTAACTTTATAGAAAATTTTATTTTTGATTTTAATAAATATATTTTTATTTTTTTTTCTTGTTAAAAAAACTCTATATCACCTTAATAATAATTAAATTTAAAATTCAAATATTATTTAATATAATTTTATATTTTAATAATTATTAAAATATGATTTATATTTTAATAATAATTATATTAAAAATAAAAAATAAAATAATTAAAAATAAAAATAATAACAAAAAAGTAAATTATATTAAATAAAATATTTAATATATTCAAATATATTAAATTATATTAAAATATTAAATTAAATTAAATAATTATTAAAATTTAAATAATAAACAAAATTTTAAAACCGTTATTTATCAAATATCAAATAAAATAATATTAAATAAAATATTTAAATATATTAAATTATATTAAAATATTAAATTAAATTAAATAATTATTAAAATTTATATATAAAATAAAATTTTAAAACCATTTTTTATGGGATATGGATATCCGATTTATAACTTATCGGATATTAATTAACAAATTTTTCAAAATTTTATTTTTTTAAATTTTAATAATTATTAAATTAATTTAATATTTTAATATAATTTAATATATTTAAATATATTAAATAAGATTTTAAGTATTATTTTTATTTTTATTTTTATTCTTATTTTAGTTATTAATTTTTAATTTTTTTAATAAAATTATTTTAAAAATATAAATTATATTTTATTAATTATTAAAATATATAAATATAATAAGTATATATTATAATTTTTATTTAAGTTTAATATTTATTAAATTTTAAATAAAAAGCAAAGTATTAACATATTTTATAGATTTTAATATATAAATAAGTTTTATAAAATTTTTATTTTTATTTAAAATTTAATAATTATTTAATTTATTTTAATATTTTATTATAATTTAATATATTTGAATATATTAAATCAAATTTATTTTTATTATTATTTATTATTATTATTATTATTATTATTATTATTTTATTTTTATGTTTTTAATATAACTATTATTATAATATAAATTATATTTTAATAATTATTAAAATACAAAATTATTTTAAATAATATTTAAATTTTAAAATAAATTAAATTAAATTATTATTAAGGTAGTGAGTTTTTAATAAAAAAGAAAAAAAATGAAAAATATTTATTAAAGTTAGAAATAAAATTTTTAAAAAGTTGGAGATACAGAATAATGATGAGATGTCAGAAGGTTAAAAGTGAAATTTTTGGAAATGTAGGATGATATTTTGGAAGTGTAGGATGAAACACTCCAAAAAAAAATAATATAGGAGTGAAAAGAAAGACCCAAAAAAAAATTCAGTTCATTATCCATAGGCTATAAAAAAGGAATATAAGGAGGCAGTTTGAAAATATTTTTTTATTGTTCTATCATTACATACCCTCAATTAAAAAATAATTAAAAAATAATTAAAAAAAAACAGATGAAAGAGGAGTCCATTTTAGTGAATAGAGGCATTTAAGGGTAGTGATGCAGAAGAGGATGAGTGTTGAGAACGGCAAAACCCTTTCTTTCATTCACCGCTCTGTTCCTTCCCTTCTCATCACGTGCGTCATCCTATCACTTTTATTCATTTTTTTATATTATTATTTGTATTTAACACTAGTCACTTCTATAAGCAACAACTTTTTCTTTATATATTCTTATTTTATTCAAAGTTAGCGAAAATTATAAATGATTTATTATAAAATAAAATTGATACTATGAAATTAATTTATATAAAAGTAAGTATCTATAACAGTGATAGTATAGATAAAAAATATTTATCATGTAAAATATAAAAGAGTAAAATCTTAGTTTAATATAATTGTAAATGATTGTCTAATCTGAGTGTTGAATAGTAAACAATAAAATAAACTGATAAAGACAGAACACAAGAGGCTTGAGAAGACGACAAAACTGAGAAACCCGGTTGTCAGAAATATCTGCAACACACAGGAGCAACGTTGTTCGATTATTACCGGAAATAGCCGGTCTTTCTCGAGCCCCAAGGTGTATCATGAACACCTTCCCTTTGGAGTTTGAAGAGAGAGAAAGGGAAGGAAACTGAAGAATCCACAGTTACTTGTTAAAAACAGTGCATAGAGAAAGAGAAAGAGAGAGAGAAAGAGAAAGAGAAAGAGAAAGAGAAAGAGAAAGAAGGTGTGTTTGCTTGTGAGTGAGTGTGTGAGTTTGTGTGCAGTGGTTTCAGATGCGTGTAGAGACCAAACCCCATACCACACCCCAATTTCTCAAATCACTTCACTTCACGTATCTCTGTCACAAACTGCGCCACTTTCTCTGCTGCATAAGATCATGATAATTATTATATCCTTTCCTTTCACAGTCACCATCACTTCCACTATTCTTCTCTGCAACTTCCGTCACCTCTTCTGCTCCACTCGCTTTCCCTCTTCTCCTTCTTCATCTGCAACATCATCACCAACTACACCAACCCCTCTCTTTTTAACTTTCTTTTCTTTTCTTTTCTATGGCTGAGGGTTTTGAGCACTACCATGTCCCACAACAAAGTAGGAGGGACAAGCTAAGAGTTTTCCCTCAGAACCACCCTTCTTTCCTTGAATCTTCCTCTATCCTTCACCCCACTTCTCCAAATTTAACCTCTCTCTACGATCCTTCTCTTCTTCCCTCTGATTTCTTGGCTTGTGCCACCCAACAACCTCCCGCTGCTAAGGGAGAAGGTTCCAATTTGATGATGGGGTTTGTCGAAGGAGGGGTTGTCAATGGTGATGCAATTCATGTTATCAACAGTAATACCAACCACCACCACAACAACCCTTTTCTCTATCAGCTTCAGAACCTTAGGGAATTTGGTGATGGCTACAATGATGCGAGTGAAATGATGGTGTTCAAGCCCGAGCCTTTGTCTTTGTCTTTGTCTTCCCAGAGTAACAACACTCATCACCCTTTGGAACTGAATCTTCAGCGATTTGGGGCTGTTATTCCTGGTTTGGTTGGAAGGAACAGTGAGGTTTCGAGGAATTCGGTTCCACTTGGACCCTTTACGGGGTATGCTTCGATATTGAAGGAATCGCGGTTCTTGAAACCTGCACAGCAATTATTGGAAGAGTTATGTGATGGTGGGGTTCGTGAAATTTACGCTACCGAGAAGTCTCTCGCTCCTGATGCATCGTTGATGGAACCTCCTCATGAGGGTTTGAGTGCCAGTGGAGTTGTTGGTGGGGATGATCCACTAGGGGACTATGAAAATGAGAGTAGGAAGAAGAAGTGTAGATTATTAACCATGCTTGACGAGGTATTTTTCTTTTTTTCGAGGATCTGAGTTATGGTTCATTGAAATTTTCTTGAAATGGGTTTCACGTTTGATGTTATTCCTATCAATTTTTTGGTTTTTGTGTTTGTGTGCTTCATTCTGATAAGTGTCAGTGCGTTACTGTTTTAGAAAAATTTTGAGTGAAAATTGGATCGTTGATTAAAGTTACCAGGGTTTTTTGCCTTAAAAGGTTAAGTCCTAAGTTATCATAAATGTTTACTTAATGATAGCATTAAGGGTTTGATATCTGTACTAGCTCTCGATCTTGTGGAATTCATGAAGTTATTGTGGGTTTGTGGTGTGATGTTTTTGTAATTTGTATGTGGCTGAGCTTTTGTTATAATGTTCTATTTGGTTTAAGATGCTTGTATTTGGTGGTATAGATGACCTCGGTGAACTTGGTTATCTTTTTGGAAAAGTTATTGGCAGGGAATATATGCACGAAGATTGGGAGTGTAAAGTGCCTGACATCTATAGAAAGATTTTCTAGCTAGTGACTATGTCATCCAGATTGGTTTGGGTAATTAATGTGCATAAAGTGATTGAAGGAATCCATTGGAAAAGATTTATACTCCGTAAAAGTGTGTTTTTGATAAGATCGTGTCTACGATTAAAGAAACTTACATATGACAAGGGTTTTTAGCCTTTATCTAAGTTGGCTTTAGATTGGGATTGGGATTAAAGTAACTCTCTGATTGTTGTGATTGCCATTTTAGTCTGGCAATATTAGATTCTGGATGCTATAATAATTGCATGTAATGTCATGATGATGCTTCACTTTATGTTTGGCAATTTTACTACTTGCAAATTTATTCTGCGAAATGAAACTGGTTTTCTCACATGAACTTGGAACTATTAATTAATTTCTTACAGGCCATATTAAGGGTATATGATGAAATGATTATATGTAGCCTATACATGGCTTAGACTTTTAGTAGTGAATATTAAAATTAATTCTACATTAAATATGAATTAACTTTTCGAAGTTTGATGAAGTTATATTGTAATATTATTTTAATACCATGCTTTTCGAAATATGCTACAAACGTACCCCTTATAGCCAATCATAATACCTGTGGTGTTATACGTACTGTGTGAGAGCATAGTGGGCTTTATGTTGTCAAGTGTAGGGTATCAACGTACACATGCATTGTGTCCCGATCAGTTGCTTCTAAGAATAAATATGGCCTTGAAAAGTGAAAAAGTTGATGAATAATAAAATGGTATATATCTACATGTGGCATTAGAGCATGTGACTTGTCACGTTAATTAATTATAAGATTGGTAGTGTTGTTGTACCATTCGGTAGTTGTCATGTTCGTGTATGATTTATGGTTTTGCTTTGGTGGGAACCTATTCTTGCTTAAGCAGTCATGTATGCTAGTTCAGTCCTTTCAGGGTGGAAATATAGGGCATGGACATGTTTTATATCATTTAAATGGAAAGCTATTTATTGGACTTGATCTAGAAATTAAAATTATAATGCAGAAATTGAAATCCAATGGTAAACCTTTGGGAACATGTGAAGTGGAGATGGAATCAATAGTGGAACATAACCAATACCTAACCCACTAGGGTTGGCCTGGGGGGTTGGGTAGTTTATATGGGGTCTTAGGTTCAAATCCATTACTGTTTCTGTACACAACAAAAACAAGATAAAAGAAAAAATAATACTTATTTGGCCATCTCAGCTCTTCAATGATAGTGTGTGTAAACCATTCCAGTGTTCTAATGTTTATTTGTTTTCATTTTTTATTGGTAGGAAAGAGTTACAGAAAAATTATTGAAAGATGAAAAGAATAGAAGGGAAATGGAATAAGAATGTTTACTATAGTTCAAATACTGTATTTTCTTTATAGAAACTACAAATACTGCTTCGTCCCTACAACACCACAGTTCCTGGACTGGACAGTGCATTACCCACAGACCTGTGGGTCCTGGCCTTTGTGCAATGATTGTATTGTTGCAAAATGTGGTGTCAATCAAAGTGATGTGTATAAACAATGACTCCAAATGTGAATACAACTTAAAATTTATCTGCAAACTAACTCTTATAATAATATTTAAACTGTGCATTATAAGTGGAAAAGTTAAGTTATACCGAGTGAGCCTTTTTGTTTTCTTTTATTATATTCACTTTTCTCCTGATTTCAGTTCAGTGATTGTCATCTTATGCCAAACAGTTGTTAGTTTTTTTTTCTTTCTTGTCATTTGACATTTTGAATTGCAGCTTCTCTGATTCATATTTATTTATTGCATGTGATATACATATATACAAGAACTTATACAACATCATTTTGTGTGTGTCTCTATTACATAATTTATTTCAATTCAAATTTTTCCACTTCTCTTGTTCTCTCTTGCTAGTAAAATTTGTTGCACTATATTCTCTTGTCACGTGATGTTAATCTGTGCATGGTCAGAATTTCTTACTATTAAAATATTAATCTCCAAGCACTACCAACAGATCTGAAAATTTTGAATTTGACTTGCAAAAAACTCTACAAAGTCAAATTTACTGGACAGAAGATGAAACTTCTTCCTAGCTCACTGTTGTACAAAATCTTGGACATCAACTCTTTCATGACTATGGCTTTAAACTTCCATCTTATTAGATTCAAGGGCTAAAATGTGAAGTTCTGTGTGCCAAGTTGTTTAATTTGGTTGTTATTTCTATTCTCTTTAATTTGTTTGTCTTGAGCCTTGTAGCATGTTTACCAAATCTATATATATGAATAGTGATTTCCCTTGTTGTGTGGAGTTTTGAGTGTGACAATCATATACTTTGCATCGATAATCTGAACTCTGAATGTATACAGCCCAATTAAATTGAAAAGTTGATAAAGTTCATGATCAATTGCAAAGCTCCATGTGCTTCTTCAAGCTTTATTTGAATTGTGATATGGTAATCTAGTCTCACCTCAAACTTTACAATAATTTCCTTGTGAATCATCAACAAACAGGTTTACAGGAGGTACAGGCAGTATTATCAACAGATGCATGCAGTGATAACATCATTCGAGTATGTTTCTGGTCTTGGTAATGCAGCCCCATATGCAAGTTTGGCTATAAATGCCATGTCCAAACATTTTAAATGCTTGAAGAATGCTATCACTGACCAGCTTCAGTTCATCAACAAGGCTCCTTTTCAGATTAGTAACAGAAAGGATGAATCTCCAAGGCTGCACAACAGTGATAGGGGCACTTACTGCCAAAGGCCAGGGTTTCTTGAGCACCAGCAGCCTGTTTGGCGACCTCAAAGAGGCCTTCCTGAGCGTGCTGTCAGTGTTCTCAGGGCCTGGTTGTTTGAACACTTTCTTCACCCGTAAGTGCTATTTAAACTTCATAGCCAAACTTATGTGTTTAGAATACTACTGAATCATTGTTCTCTTGATGCAGTTACCCTACTGATACCGACAAGCTTATGTTGGCTAAACAAACTGGTCTATCTCGCAACCAGGTGAAGATTCAAGATAAAATAGTGTTCATCTTATGAATATTTTCACATCTGTTTGATGGATTCTGTAATTGTTTATTGGCGTTTATCTCGTCAACAGGTGTCTAATTGGTTTATTAATGCAAGAGTAAGGCTTTGGAAGCCAATGGTGGAAGAAATACACATGCTAGAATCACAGCAAGCTCAGAAAAGGCCACAGAGGGAAGAACAAAGTAGGAGAAACTTAAGTGGTGGTGATCATTTACCTTCAGACAACTCTCTTGTTACTGAGAATATTCCATCTACCTCCATGGAGAAGTTTCAGGATGCCCCTTATAAACAACACAGAAATGAAATTGCTAATATGCAAGTGAGGGGTCAAGAACAGCTGAATCAAACGAACACAAGCAATCAGCAAATGGGTGTTGGAGTGAGCATTAATAATGGTGTGTCTCTCACACTTGGTCTTCATCAAAATCATGGTATTGGTTTGTCTGAGCCCTTTGGCATGAGTGCAGCTCAACGTTTTGGTGTTGCCCTTCAGCCTGAGGGCTATGTTATAAGTGGTTTTGAATCACAAAATCGACATTTTGGAAGAGATGTTATTGGAGGAGGGCAACTGTTGCATGATTTTGTAGGCTGAAGATTTCTTCATTCTTCAATCTACTAACCTTGCTTAGACTTGGTTTAATTTGGTTATATTATATAACTAACCATGTTTCTGTTGCTGTAATCAACCATCACAAATTAGGAAGCGAAAGTGATTGAAAAATAGGCCTTCTATGGTGCTACAAAGTTTGGGAAGAACTAGTCTTTATATTAAGGCTATACAACAAGTACAAGACTGTAAAGTCATTGTAAATTCATTTTAGGGGAAAAGTGTTGTCAGGCCTTTCTATCGATTCACCCTTCTGTTGGCATTGTTGGCAACACAAGGTTAAACATTGTTTCCCTTTTTGCTTTAACCAAACTGGTACATGGATTTCAATGTGAAAGTTCAATCTTGTAGAACATCGCAATTTTTTGGTATTATATATCCCTCCAGTATCTGAACTCAACAAAATTATATATAAAAAAATGTATTTATCTATTACTGTGAGAAAGGAGACAACTAGTTTTCGCTGAGCTTTCGACCAGGAGATATTATACACTCTTTTTAAAATTTTGATATCTTGTCTTAAAAGTATTATTTTGTTGTATGTGGATTAGCAAAAGAAACAAATAGTGAAAATAAACTATTCATTTACTTAAAATACTATAAAGGTTAACCATAATTTCTCTTCCTTTTCAATATAAATTTACATTTTATATTATTGTCTAACGTTATTTTCATTTAAATGATAATTAATCATAAATATATAACATTAAAATTAATATAAATAGTAAGTTTTAATTCATTATAATAATATAAGATTATAAGATAAGGCAATAAGAATTAGGATAATTTATTTAAATCTTTCGGCTAATACTAACGAAAGAGAATTTAATGGATCAGAATTTGGAATTGAGATAATTTAGATGGATTCAAATCTTTCTGTTACTACTTAAGAAAATGAATTGAATTATAAGAATTAAGAAGCTTTGAACGAATTTAAATTTCAAATAAATGAGATATATTCTCTAAAATTGATTTGGGTTGTTTTTCTAACTCAGTTTTATTTTAAAACATAAGTTTTTAATTATTTTATATTATGATAAAATAAACATATTTAATTTGTTAATTTTAAAATATATATTCATAAAAATATTTTCATTTAAGTTGTATATTTTTATATTCCAATACTTATTATATATAATGACAAGATTGATATATGAATCCGATTTTTCTCAATGATTTCGAGTTTTGGTGTAAATTTAAGTTCAATACAAAATTTCAATTTCTAACAAAATAAATTATTTCTACTATTTTAAATTTTCACAATTTGGATATTGAACAAATCTGGTCATAGAAATAGAAGAAAGATATATAAACATATTAATGTAGTTACAGTCATTTCATACATAAATTCTATCAAAACACGTAAGTTACTAAATATTTAAAATACAAAATAATACTAATAACTTACATCATATTACACCCAAAACATCTTTCACCACCTCACTCAATATATTGATAGCATCCTCTCCACCTACAACATTATATACTCAGTAATAGAAGTAATAATTATAAAAGAGACATTACAATAATCACGAAGTGTAAGTTAATGATAACTTTAAAACACTTAACAATTAAATAATTATGAACTAATACTATTACAATGAGGAGCATTGGTATCTTGAAGCTACTGTGAAGTTTTGATGATGATAAAAGCTAAAGAATTGAAGATTCTAAGTACATCTTTGTTGAACGCATTTTGTAGAAACAAATGTATAGGATAAATTGTAATGATGTAAAAACTCTTAGAAGTTTTCGTATTTAGTGAGTTATTGTGCAAATAATCGATTATCAAGAGGAATAATCGATTATCACGAGCCATTTTTAGAAAAGAGTTGCTCACGCAAATAATCGATTATTACATAGAATAATCGATTATCACTGTTTCATTCAATATTGTCCAAGTCTCTAGAATAATCGATTATTCCTCAGGATAATCGATTATCACATTTTGAAAACCCCATAACGGACACAAATAATCGATTATCATTTATGATAATCGATTATCAGTGGTAGTTGGGAGATGTCTTTTCAGTTTTTGTCCCTACACGAAACTAGGCTTATAAATAGAGATCTTCACAGCTCTTAGAAAAAAACTTTTCAATTGAGAGTATTAGAGCTTTGTAACTAAGGGAAGCTCTCTGTGAGTGAAAAGGATCTATGCCATTTTGAGAATACAGATTGTCTGAGGAAGTTCTCAAAGTGATAGAGTGCTCTTGTTTGGTCTTGTGAATAGGAGAAGATCGCGCTTTGTGTGTCAAAGGTCGGAGCAATTCTCTTCAAGTTGGCAGAGTTGTTGCTTTCGGTTCGTGCGTCGAAGGAAGCTCTTCCGATTCGTTTGTCGAAGGAAGTTACTTGTTGCACTCTTCTGGTTCGTTTGTCGAAGGAAGATGTTTTCTATTCTTTGCTCATTTCATTATCTTGTAATCTGTACAATTATATTTTTAGTGAAAAAGGTTAATCACTATTTATAGTGATTAACGACTGGACATAGAATCTTTTGATTCGAACCAGGATAAAAATTTTGTGTTGATTTTCTTGATCCCTAAACTCTTAGCACATCAACTGTTCGATAAAAGTTCGCTAAGAAAATCAATTTTTGAAACTGACTATTTTAACTTGTGTTGTGATCGTTACACGCTTTCCGCTATCAATATTTTATTCCGCTGCGCGACTCTATAACGGTACAGATTGTTCCGACAATTAGTATCAGAGCTTGCTTTGATAGTTTTTCAAATTTTTCGAAAATGGGCGGTCATAACCAAGTTTATGCTGAGGGTGCTTCTATTGATAGACCTCCTTTGTTTACGGGGGAAAGTTATGTTTTTTGGAAAATTAGAATGCAAATATTTTTGAAGTCTATTGACATGGGTATTTGGGAAGTTGTTATGAATGGACCAATTGTTCCCACTATTTTTGTAAATGATATGCAGGTAGAAAAACCATTTTTACAGTGGACTATGGATGAAAATAGAATGACACAATATGATGTTAGGGCTAGAAATATAATTTTATCTGCACTAACCCTTGATGATTTTTTCAAAGTTTCTGTTTATGAAAGTGCTCAGGAAATGTGGAAATTTTTAAGAGTCACTCATGATAAAGTCACAGATGTTGTTAAGTTGACGTTGTCTGATTCAAGCTCCTCAAGCTCAAACAATTCAAATAAGCAAGAAAATCTATGCTTAATGGCCAGCAATGAATAATCTAAAAGCTAACTCTTGAAGAAAAAGAAGGACAATCAGGGCTCCTAATCAAGCTTTAAATGTTATGGATGTGGTGAAAGAGGCCATATAAAAGTCTTTTGTCCAATTATCAAGAAATTTCACAAAAAGAAGAAGGTCCACATTGCTTGGGTTGATAATGACTCAAGTAGTTCAAGTGATTCTGATGAAGAAGCAAACTTGTGTTTGATGGTAAATACTGATGATACTGCAAGCCAAGTAAGTTGTTCTAATTCTGAATCTAGTGAATTTGATTTGTAAAAAGCTTTTCTTGAATTGCTTGATGAATATGAAAAATTGAATGCTGCTCATAAAAACTTGAAAAAGGAATTTAAAGAATTGCGAATTAAATATGAGAAGGCATTAGATGAGGAAGTAAGTTTGAGAAATAAAATTTGCAACTTGGAAATGAAAGAGTCTTCAAATGTTGAACATCCTGTTGAATGTCTTTCATGTAAGAGTCATATGCTTGATATTGATATTCTTGAAAATCTTCTTGAAGTTGCAACTGGAAATAATAATGTTGAAATGCTAATAACTGTTAGAAAGGTTTATAAAAACAAAAGTGTTTTTAAAAGTAAGAACAAAATTAAAAGAACCCGTAGGGTATGGGTTGAAAAAGGAATTGTGTCTTATAGAAACCCAAATGTTGTCACATGCTTTTATTGTATGAAAAGGGGGCACACTTCTAACAAATGTAGAATTAAACATTTTGATGTTCCAAATGGAAAATATGCTTGGATTCCTGTTATAAAGTAAATGTCTCTAATCCCAAAGGACCCAAATGAGATTATGGGACCAAAACTCTATTGTTTTGTTTTGCAGGTTAATTTTTCAAAAGGAAAAGAAGACTCTTTGGTATCCTGGTATTTTTTAAGAGCTTTGAAATAATTTATGAATGTTAGATGTGTCTTAAGTTGAAAATTTGGCCCAAATTTGTGTTTTTCGGAAACTAACGTAAATAATCGATTACCAAGGGTAATAATCGATTATCTCGTCCTCAAAAATTTGGATTTTGACAATTTGGCTCGCACATATCGATTATTTAAAATAATAATCGATTATCTTAAGTCACAGCGTAAAAAAAAACTTTTTTTTACATTTTTTTAGTCTGTTTTTAAAAAGGGATTATTACATTCAGGGGAAGATATATGAGTTTGTTAGATATCTTGTTTTTATCTCTATTATGGATTAATTAATACTGTTTGTACTTCTTAATTAGAGTTGAATTTCTTCTTATATGCCATGAGGTATTCTGTTCTTTCATGTTATGAAATTTAAATTTTATTTCTGTTTTGAAATGCATCAATTCTTTTGTTGAGGAGGATAAAATTTTGAGGGGGAGTTTTTTCCACTTTTTTACTTTTTGCTTATGATCAAAAAGGGGGAGAAAACTTTTAATTTAAGTAGTGTAGTTATTATTAACATGTTTGTATGTTTGTAAGTATGAAATTTGTGCAGGAAATTAGAAATGCTTATAACAAGAAGATATTTTTTATCATCATCAAAAAGGGGGAGATTGTTACCAATGAGGAGCATTGGTATCTTGAAGCTACTGTGATGTTTTGATGATGATAAAAGCTGAAGAATTGAAGACTCTAAGTACATCTTTGTTAAACGCATTTTGTAGAAACAAATGTATATGATAATTGTAATGATGTAAAAACTCTTAGAAGTTTTCGTATTTAGTGAGTCATTGTGCAAATAATCGATTATTACATAAAATAATCGATTATCACTGTTTCATTCAATATTGTCCAAGTCTCTAGAATAATCGATTATTCCTCAAGATAATCGATTATCACATTTTGAAAACCCCATAACGGACACAAATAATCGATTATCACTTATGATAATCGATTATCAGTGGCAGTTGGGAGATGTCTTTTCAGTTTTTGTCCCTGCACGAAACTAGGCTTATAAATAAAGGTCTTCACAGCTCTTAGAAAAAAACTTTTCAATTGAGAGTATTAGAGCTTTGTGCCTAAGGGAAGCTCTCTGTGAGTGAAAAGGATCTATGCCATTTTGAGAATACAGATTGTCTGAGGAAGTTCTCAAAGTGATAGAGTGCTCTTGTCTGGTCATGTGAATAGGAGAAGCTCGCGCTTTGTGTGTCAAAGGTTGGAGCAGTTCTCTTCAAGTTGGCAGAGTTGTTGCTTCCGGGTGCGTCTAAGGAAGCTCTTCCGGTTCGTTTGTCGAAGGAAGTTATTTGTTGCACTCTTCTGGTTCGTTTGTCGAAGGAATGTGTTTTCTATTCTTTGCTCATTTCATTATCTTGTAATATGTACAACTATATTTTTAGTGAAAAAGGTTAATCACTATTTATAGTGATTAACGACTGGACGTAGAATCTTTTGATTCGAACCAGGATAAAAATTCTGTGTTGATTTTCTTGATCCCTAAACTCTTAGCGAACTTCACATCAACTGTTCGATAAAAGTTCGCTAAGAAAATCAATTTTTGAAACTGACTATTTTAACTTGTGTTGTGATCGTTACACGCTTTCCGCTATCAATATTTTATTCCGCTGCGTGACTCTATAACGGTACCGATTGTTCCGACAAATACAATCAAACACATAATATGCAGTTTAAAATACATTCATAAACACTCTAGACTAAATTTATTTTGATTTATGTATTGACTCAAACTCCATAAGCCATGCACATGTCACATTAGTACAAAAAATGGCTTTAAAGTCTCCCCTTCAACGTCACAATATAAAAAATTCAAGGTTAAAAATGATCAGTGACATTTTGTAAATTAATGTTCAATTTAGATGTCAAAATTTAACTTTTTCGACGTCATATGCTCATTAGACGTTAGAATTATCAAATTTTGACGTCATATTGGGTAAATTTCATGAAAATGTTCGGCACAAAGGTGAAAATATATCAACGTATGATGTGGAATACCTTAGTTTCATATGTCAAAGACGTAAAATACATCAAAATATCACTTTTCAGACATTATATGTTAGTGAGTTCATTTACAAATTTGGGCAAGAGAGTGAAATTTTTTTTACTTTATCTTTGCACGAAACCTTCTTCTTTGTTCAAACCCTTCTCAGATGAAGCTTTCGGTGACCAACACATGTAATCTTTCTTTCATTTTACACAAATTCATGTTAATTAACTACCTTATGTACAATTTTCTTTCGTTTTGACCGATTGGTTTCATGCACAGGTACTCTTTGGAGCATAGGTGCGTTTTTTTTTCTCTTTCACTAGCGTTAAGACTTTATTCCGTTGGCGAACCCACGTTCAAGAAATTTAGTTTCGTTTTGAGTTTTGGATGAACTTTCATTTTCGTTTTCGTTTTCTTTTTTATGGGTTATAAATTGGTTGAACTTGTTTGTTCAAAAGAACTCCAGAATTGGGGTAAAACTGAGAATATATTCAAAAGAACTTCAAATGACCTAAACATTTTTTCAAAGTACCAAAAAGTCATGAGAAACCACCACAAAAATTTTAGATCAAAATTTAAAGTCTAAGTATGTGGAATATTTTTGCAAAGTTTTAAAAAAATAAAATAAATTGAAGGAAAATAGAACTAGGCCTTTTTTTTGTAAATCTAGAAGAAATGGGCTCAACCTTGGAAACTTTTTTCTACCCTAAATCAATGTATAATAATATCAAATATGCCAATTGGTGCAAAAGTTTTGATTCTTTAAAGATCTACAACAATTGAATTTCCAAATAACTTTTACTAACCCAAAATAAAGGGTCTTAAGATTTTTTTCCTGAAATAAGGGTTCCAAGGAGTGGTTAAAAGAAATTTAAACCAAAAATAATAACAATAACTATCAAAACCAAAAATCACAAGTAAATAGTCAGTATACACTACACACTATAACATCATTCACTACTACTACTGTAACACCACTACTAACATATATAGTAAGCACCACTAGTAACATATATAGTAAAGATTGAAAAAATGACAACTTTTTCTTCATTCTATGAGTGACAATGGTGCATACAAACTTGTGCTAACCACATTCGCATGGTTTTTCTGTTTTTTAGGTTTTTACTTGTGATAACTTTAGTTTATATTAGTTCATAGAAATTTGAAAATGAGTTCTAGATATATGAAATGCCAAAACTAGGCTACATTTGCTGGTTTTCTCTTTTCAAGTTTGGTAAAACTCTAAAATTAAATCATTTATTAAAAAAGACAAAGGAGGGACATTTGAAAGTGCATTTTTGGATGTCATTTGACTCATTTGACGTTGGAAATGGTCATTTTCAAACATTAATTATCATCGGAAAATAACGTCAGAAATGACCATTTTTAGACGTCAATTAACATTTGAAAATGGTTATTTTTGACGCCAATTAACATTTGAAAATGGTTATATTTACGTTAATTAACATATGAAAATAGTAATTTCTAACGTCAATCAACGTCTCCCACTATAATGTCGATGTTTTGGTAGACGTTAAAGGTAAAAAATAACAAAAGTCAAAGTCCTTTTTTGTACTAATGTCACCCGAAAATTTAAATCCTTAAAAGCTCAAGTGTTACTTGTATCTGGTTTCCCTTTCCTTGTGATAAGGTAAATTTTGTTTAGCTTAAACGAAAAGAGATTCCTGGCCTCAGAATCAACTATAGAAACCTCTTTAACTTTTTACCACCTAAACCTTATCCTTTACATGAGTTTGTGAGTCTAGTAAGAGATTACTGGCTTCAAACCATTCATCAACACAACAATCACAAGATATATCATTAATCCAACCATAACAACTCATAATTGCAGTCCATATAATAAAAGAACCACAAATTTACAATTCTTACATAAACATACAAGTTGGAATTTCTTTATCTCATAAATTCAGTTAACTACAATCAAACATATCAATTGAATTAAACGATCACATATCACTTTACAACCATCAAATAAAATGAAATTTAACTAAATCAATCATAAAAAAGTTAAAATTAGCTTCACTCACCTCAAATGATACTCTTAAGCTTCTTGGCACTTCTCTACAGCTTCCTCCCATAGAAGAAAAAAAAATATCTACACAAGGGAAATCATATCAATGATCTAAGTACACCATTGGGATAATCAACATGCAAATAATCTCTTGGAGTAGAGTTGTCCTACATCTATATTGGAATATATGAGAATATCATCTATGAATACTGTTAGGCGATTTCAGCAAGCGTACTGAATCGTTCAAGTGATAAACTGTGGTAAGACCAGGTATCGTTTTCCCAAGAGACTCGTAATACTAGAGAATTGTGTGATTAACAACTCATCTAGACTCAAGAACAACTCATCATTTAAGAATATGTGCGAAAAGATAAATTCACAAGTAATTACAAGGTTGGACTTTGGTATTGAAGGCACTTGGAAATGGAAAAGACAAGAAATGGTATGAAATGACATTGTTAAGGTTAGTTTTCACCAATGCACTCTTGTGTATAACCAATTTCATCTCCTCTCTATCAATTTACTAAATTCAATCCACTAAAACACTCTAGCCCTAATCCCTTAGGTGAAAGAGCCTAGGTTTTCCTTATCAAACTCCAATCCCTTGGACTATCTAACAAGCAAACTCGCATTAAAGAGCTAGGATCTTAAGACAACATGTGAATCATCTTCCATCCCTAGAATCAATGACCACAAGGACTCTTGTTTCAGTTCAAGGTTTCATCTTACGTCCCCATAACCCATGAAACCCCAAAATCAAGTCATGAACGTCCCGTTACATGCAAGCTTTAAGATTGGAAACAAGAATACTAGCAATTGATAGAAAGGCATATATATATATATATATATATATATATATATATATATGTATATATATATATATATATATATATTCAAATCATTCAACAATTACACAAGATTCAAAGGCTATAACTAACCCCAACAAGATGGGTTTGGCTCTCCATTTCCATGGAGAGCCTTTAAGCTTACAAAATGGCCATGGAAGAAGATGAAGAACCCAAGAGGAAGAATGGAGTGTTCCCACGAGCCCTAGCAGCCCTCCAAGCTCTCCTCTGAGTGAGATGCACCTTCAAAGAACCAAAGACCCCAAATGCTTCGAGACAACTTGAATAAATAGGCATTTTGACACATCAGCAGCGTCACCGCTCAGCTGCACCCCAGCGGCAGCATTCCAGAGAGCTAGCGCTCAGCTGCACGCCAGCTGCATCATTCCAGAGAGCTAGCGCTCAGCTGCACGCCAGCTGCATCCCAGCGACAGCACTCCAGAGAGCTGGCGCTCAGCTACACAAAAACTGTACTGCTCAGCTACAACAAGTCTGATCGGGTGGCGCTCAGCTGCACATAAACGGTGCCGCTCAGCCACAACATTCAAAAATTCTCTCTTTTTGTTTTACTTGCTTTTGTGGCTAGTTAAGCTCTATACATTGGTGGAGGTTCTTCTAAGCATAATATTAGCCACAAAATACGGGGATTAGTGATGATAATACATCAATGTAGCCTAAAACACATTTATTTAGAAAACAAGACAAAAGAAGAGGATTAAACAAGTTACAAGTTAGAAAGGAGTTGATTTTGCTACTAAAATGATGCTTAGATAATGGTAAGAATTAGCATTATCAAATACCACCACAAACTTATCCAAAAAGGGTTCAAAGATCATGTTCATGTAATCTATGAATAAGGTTGATGCATTTGTTATTCTAAGAGGCATGACAACATACTTATTGCCTATAACACAATCTATAAGTCATTTTTTTGCACATCTTCAAACTTCATAGATTTGATCGTAACTTGACCTCAAATATATTTTTAAGAACACCATAGTCCCATGCAACTTGATGAGTTGCTCCATGCGAGAATCCAAACCAGAGGCATGTGCTGGTGATTTAGCAGCAATAGTGTATGGATGAAATGAATGGTGATGGTGATGTTTGAAGAACTATAGGTGAAGGGAAAGAACTCTAGGTGAAGGGAAAGAACTAGCTCAGGCGGCCTTCCATCGGAAGGAAGCTAGATGGAGAGGGAAAGATCATTTGGGTGACTTTTGGCAAAGTTTCGGGTGCTGGAAAATGCTTCAGCAAAATAAAACTCATTAATCATCAAAAGTAATCTAATACAAGCTGATGGGTGTGCTTTTATAGGGAATCCAAGCCAACCCATGCAGTGATCTAATGGTGGCTAATAAGCAGCGTGAAGAATAGATCATAGCAACGTGTATAGGCGTGGAAAATGTGACGGAAGCAGCTAAATCACGTGATGCCAAGGTGCTTGCTGGAAGAGTGGTCCGTGGGTGCTGAGCGTAGTAAGGGTTGCAACCCGTGTGGACTTTCGCGGTTCTTCTTTTGATTATCCTTCTCCATGGGATGGAATGGGTTGTGCTGGATCCTTTGTTTGGTCTCTTGGCTTCCACTCAAAGTGGCTGAATAAGGCTTGTCCTTTTGGACTCAGTTCTTCCAAGTCTTGTTGTAGCTTCCTAACCATGCTTCTAGTGATGTGTCCATGACTGATCTTAGGACCCGAGTCATCATCTCCTCCCCCTTGAAGAGGATTTGTCCTCAAATCCAAAGGGTCAATATCATTTGTGTCTAGTCCTGTAAAATGACGAAGATTAGTAACATTAAAGGTTGGATGGACACCATACTCAGGGGGAAGGTCTAACTGATAAGCATTATTGTTAACCTTCCTAAGGATCTTAAAAGGACCATTTCCTCTAGGACTTAGTTTGGACTTCCTTTGAGTAGGAAATCTTTCTTTTCTGAGGTGAAGCTAAACTAAGTCTCCTTCATTGAAGATCATTTCCTTTTTGCCCTTACTATTGTACTTGGCATATCTTTGATTTTGCAGTTGTATTTGATTTCTAATCCTCTCATGAAATTCTTTGATAAACTTGGATTTAGATATCCCTTCTTGATGAACAAATTCAGAAGAAGTAGATAGGGAAATTAAATCCAAAGGAGTAAGAGGATTGAAGCCATATACAGCTTCAAAAGGAGATATTTTAGTAGTTCTATGAACTACTCTATTGTATGCAAATTCCAAGATTTGTGGTTTCCTTTGAGGACTACTCGCAATAATGTGGATAGAGACCTATTTACTACTTCAGTTTGACCATCAGTTTGTGGATGGAAAGTAGTAGAGAAAGAAAGCTTAGTCCCTAATCTAGACCATAAGGTCCTCCAAAAGTGACTAAGAAATTTAGTGTCTCTATCAGAAATAATGACGTGCGGTAGTCCATGAAGTCTAACCACATCTCTAAAGAATAACTTAGCCACATTGCTTGCATCATCTATCTTGTGACAGGGTATAAAATGGGTCATTTTGCTAAAACGATCCACTACCACAAAGATAGAGTCAAAACCCCTGAAAGTTTTTGGGAGTCATAAGACAAAATCCATGCTAATGGCTTCCCAAGGAGTTGAAGCAACTGGTAAGGGAGTATAGAGACCATGAGGCATTGCTCTAGATTTTGCGCCTAAACACGTAATGCACTTGTAGCAATGTCTTTGGACATCTCTTCGCATGTGGGGCCAAAAGATTTTGGTTTTTAGCATGCTTAGGGTTTTATCTACCCCAAAATGCCCCATTAACCCACCCTCATGCATTTCTTTGACAAGGAGGTTTCTATGTGACCCTTGGGGTATACAAATTTTGCCTTCTTTGAAGGGATACCCATCACTCATATAAAATCCTCCTCGTGGCTTGTGCAAACATTCCTCATAAATGGTGGTAAACTCACTATCTTGAGTATACAATTCAGTTATTTTATCAAAACCAAGAATTTGGGCACCTAAAGTGGCCAACAAAATGTTTCTTCTTGATAAAGCATCTACCACTATGTTAGATTTTCCTTTCTTGCATTTGATAACATAAGAGAATTGTTCAAGGAATTCTAGCCACTTATCATGTCTCTTTTGCAACTTGTGTTGGCTCTTCAAGTACTTGAGTGATTCATGATCACTATGAATGATAAACTCTTTAGAAACAAGGTAATGTTCCCAAGTTTACAGAGCCCTCACAAGAGCATAGAGCTCTTTGTCATAGGTGGGGTAGTTACAAGTGGCCCCATGAAGTTTTTCACTAAAGTAAGCAATGAGGTGACCTTCTTGTAACAACATAGTACCTATGCCTAGACCAGAAGCATCACATTCTAGCTCAAAAGTTTTAGAAAAATTGGGCAGAGCGAGAATGGGTGCTTGAGTGAGCTTCTCTTTGAGTAGCTCAAAGGCTTTTTTGTTGGTTTTCTCCCCAATGGAATGTAACATCCTTTTTCACCAACTCATTGAGAGGTGAAGCAAGAGTAGAGAACTTAGGAACAAATCTTCTATAAAAGCTTGTTAACCCATGAAGCTCCTTACTTCTCCTACATTCTTTGGGGGTGGCCAATCTTGGATGACCTTTATTTTCTCAGGGTCAACATGGACCCCATTTTTATTGACCATGGTAGGTAGTGTTATGATCATAGTGAGACCATGGTGGGTAATGTTATGATCAAATTGCCATGGTCTCCCCAATAGCACATGACAAGCTTCCATGGGAACTCTATCACAAATAACTTCATCTTTGAAGTTCCCAATAGAAATTGCCAGTTTAACTTGATTCTTGACTGTTATATCCCCATCTTCATTTAGCCAATGAAGTTTGTAAGGTTTTTGATGGGGTATCACAACAAGATTCAGTTTTTCAACCAACCTTGTGCTACAACAATTGCAACAAGATACACTATCAATAATGAGAGAACAAGTTTTTGTTTGAATTAGACATCTTGTATGAAAGATGTTATTTCTTTGTGAAAGTGTTATGGGCTTGGTTAACTATTAAGCACCTTTCTTACCATGAGAAGTTGACCCTCTTCAGCAAATACTTCCTCTTTTTCCCCTTGCTTATTCTCACTCTCACTGGTGGGGGATTCACTTTCACTCGATAGATGTCACTACCTCTTAAAATGATTGTTCTTTTGGTAGGACATTAAGCAGCGATATGATCCCTACCCAAACATTTAAAACACTTGATCTCACTACTGCGAGTGTGTGAAGAGGATTCTTGTTTGGGTTTTTCAACTATCTTGGCTAGAGGTTTGAGGGGCTCTTTCTCTTTTAACAATTTTATGTTCAAAGGGGGATTAAAACATTTTAGCAGAAGCTTTTCTCAAAATTTGTTGTTCTACCTTTATACACATTTGAACAAGACTATCAAAATTTATATAAGGGAGTAGTTTAACCCGATCTCTAATTTCAAAATTGAGCCCACTCAAAAATCTGGCCATTGTGAGTTCATTTGTTTCTTCAATTTTTGCCATTAACATGTATAGCTCCATCTTTTGTCTATATTGTTCCACAGACATAGATTTTTGTTGTAATCTTTGGAGCTTATCCATGAGTTCTCTATGGTAATAGGAGGGAATATGTCTCCTCCTAAGGGAATTTATCAAATCATTCCAATATTGTATTGGAGGATTATTGTGGCGCCGTCTCTCCTCAACTATGGCAGTCCACTAATACATGGCATACCCTTGAAAGCTGAGGGTAACCAAAGGAACTTTTCTTTCTTCACTAATTTGGTGGCAAGCAAAAAGTTGCTCCACCTTCATTTCCCAATCTAGAAAGGCTTCTACATCATCCTTTCCATAAAAATGAGGCAAATTAATGTTGACTTCCCTAGGAGGAGGGGGTTCGTGAGGTTCTCGCCTATGCCTTCTTGAAGAAGAATGTTCTTCATAGTAGTCTCCTACCCGAAAACCTTCTCTCTCATGGTTGGACTCCCCACTCCTACTTTTTCTAGCTCGACTTTGCTTATCTTTCATGACTCTCAACTCATCTTGAAGGATGGTAATTTGTCTTTCTTTATCTTGTTGAGCATGTTCAATTTTTCTATCAGTATCAATTCTCCACTAAGTTAACTCTCTGAGTTGTTTGGCAATGTCATTAAGAGTAGTTTGTTCCTCAGAGTCACTAATTCTTGGAGAATGACGTCTAGACATCTTGTGATTGTAAAGGTTTTCTTGTGTTAAAAGAATCTTAGCTTTCACCAAAGAACAATTCCCAGGTAAGAGAGGTGAACCACTAGGGGTGCTTAAATACCAAGTCTTGCCTTGCCAAAAGTGTTCTAGGTTACTTAGTTATTTTAACTCAAAATTACTTCTAAGATCACAAGAATGGGAGTTACTTAAGCAAAGAAAAGACTTTAGACTCTAAAATTCGGACTCTAATGTGATAAGGCTTAGAGTTTAATCTCTTCAAGCCTAAATCACCCTAAAACGTGAAACAACAAGGCAAAAGAAAGACTACTCCTATGGTGAGAGCTCCTAAGTGAGGCTTGGCTTTGGATCTAAGACACACTCACTGTCTACCAATTTTAATGAAGAATTAAAGAGCAAAGTTTGCAAGTGATGGAAGAACACTTGTGAATTCTTCCAAGTGACTTGCTTAATGGCCAATTACAAGTATTTTGCAACTCAAGAATTTGAACAACCAGAAATAGATAGTAAATGATGCTTGCAGCTCTAGTTTCTCTCAAAGGATTGAACTATACTAGTTCACAACAATTCTCGCAGTTGCTGTAGTGATGAGCTACTATTGTTGGAGCAACCAAAGCATTATGCAGACTCCAATAGAGAATGAATCTGCTACACCAAAAATCAGCTCCAATGTTGATCTTTCCTTGCTCTAATCTACTCCCTAAGATGCTACCAGTGTTGTAGTACATTTTGAGGTAATTTTTCACCCAACATAGAGCTCATACAAACCACCATCAAGTGATTAAACCATAAGAAAGTCAATCCTGCTGCTACTAGAAAATGTTAAACCAGAATGCACCATTGGACTTTTATCAAACAATTTAGGTGCAGGAAAATTCAAACAATTTAAATCAAGCAAATAAACGATTTGCAAAGAAGGGTGGCACTCAAAATGATCTTAGGAAAGGTTCTAGAGTGGATTTAAAAAGCAAAGAAACGAATACAAGTTTCATATACAGCTAAATCGAGCTCAATTTCAAAATAGGCAAAACTGTTTGATGAAATGCCTAAGAGAAATGCTGTGAATAATGCATCAGACTTGAAAACTTTGCTTGGCATTGGTTCACACAGCTTTTTCAAATAAGTGCTATTATTAAATTTGCATTGTGCATTTCTTATAACTCAATTGAACCAAGCTTTTGTTACCAATCTAACACTGAATTTGATGCATTAATCACAGCAAACACTGAATTAAAAATTCTGCAATTTATATCAAAAAGAAGTTTGAATGGTCAATTTGCTCATAAGTGTTTAGACTCACAATTTAATTGTTCGAGCAAATTTACTTTACCAAATATGACTTGGACAAGTTGCCAGTAGAGGTTAAATATTGCCAAATAAAAAATTCACTAGTTCAGTTGCTCTTTAACACCAAATTTGGCCAAGTCACCAACCAATTTTCAACAAAGGAATCAAATTAGTTTGGAAACAATTAATATGACTCTGGGACAACAAATTCAATGTGAACAAGACTCTAGGAGTGAATTAAAAGAGGTCCAGAGATGAGTTTTAAGCTGGACAGATTCAAAATCATAAAAATCAGACAAACTCATTCAATAAACAAAAATGCAGATCGGTCCAACTATTGTATTAATGAATTTCTGGATTCTGCAGAATGATGCACCCAGATTTATTTCCTTATACAATGTACTGTTCATATGGTTTGCACACATTATAATTGCAGCACGTCAAACACATCCAGATTCAATTTCACACGGTGTAGTTCAGAAGAAAAAAATCAAGTCACATTCAAAATAGATTCGAATTCTGCATTAACTAGTATTGCACTATGATGGAATTCAAGATGCAGTAAGCTCTTACATCATTGCTCTTTGTGATGTGCATCTATTGAAAAACCAATCCAGATTCACAGATTTACCCAGGCACCACAATGACTCAAAATGTTTTTGACAAAATCAAAGCAAAGGCACTGGACATGACAGCATCAGATTGCAAAATTAAAAAACACTTAAAACAAGAATTGGACCGATTAAAATGATTAAAATAAAGCAAAGTAAAGCTGGAACAAAAGAAACAACACAATGCAATCTGCTGGAATCAGAAAGCAATGTACAGTGCACACAGAGGCAAACAACACGAATGGAATGTAATGACAGTATGGAGTGAAATGAAATCAACTTAGCTGGACGGAGGAACGAAATGGCTCTGAATACCACTTGATGAGTCGCTCCATGCGAGAATCCAAACCATAGGCAGCAGAGGCAAGTGTTGGTGATTTAGCAGTAATAGTGTATGGATGAAATGAATGGTGATAGTGATGTTTGAAGAACTCTAGGTGAAGGGAAAGAACTAGCTCAGGCGGCCTTCCACCGGATGGAAGCTAGATGGAGAGGGAAAGATCATTTGGGTGACTTTTGGCAGAGTTTCGGGTGCTGGAAAATGCTTCAGCAAAGTAAAACTCATTAATCATCAAAAGTAATCTAATACAAACTGATGGGTGTGCTTTTATAGGGAATCCAAGCCAACCCATGCGGTGATCTAATGATGGCTAATAAGTAGCGTGAAGAATAGATCATAGCCGCGTGTATAGGCGTGGAAAATGTGATGAAAGCAGCTAAGTCACGTGCTGCCAAGGTGCTTGCTGGAAGAGTGGTCCGTGGGTGCTGAGCGTAGCAAGGGTTGCAACCCGTGTGGACTTTTGTGGTTCTTCTTTTGATTATCCTTCTCCATGGGCTGGAATGGGCTGTGCTGGATCTTTTGTTTGGTCTCACGGCTTCCACTCAAAGCGGTTGAATAAGGCTTGTCCTTCTGGACTCAGTTCTTCCAAGTCCTGTTGTAGCTTCCTAACCATGCTTCTAGTGATGGGTCCATGACTGGTCTTGGGACCCAAGTCATCACAACTGGTCCATGAAATCATGTATCTTTGGTAGAGGATATTTTTTCTTGATGTTTAGTTTGTTCAA